>NC_043711.1:778407-780512 GCF_006229205.1 Suricata suricatta | reverse complement strand
CGCCAGCGGCTTCTTGGAGGCGGCCTCCGCCTCGGCCTCGGCCTCGGGCAGCCCGTGCTTCTCCAGGCGGTCGAGCGCCTGCGCCAGGTGCCGCGTGTCTAGCTCGGCCTCCAGCGCCCGCTGCTTCCTCACGTACAGGCTGGGCGCGCATGCGCCGGGGGACACGGCGGTGGCCGTTGCCTGGTACTTGGCGGGCCGGTGGGCCAGCAGGTTGCGCAGGGCCGCGGCGCTGCCCATGGCGATCATCTTGTGCTTGGAGTGCACCAGGTTGCGCAGCATGCCCACGGCCCCCAGGTCCCACAGCAGCTCCTGGTCGCGGGCACTGCGGGCCGACAGGTTCCAGAGCGTGCCGCACGCGTTGCTCACGATGGTCAGGCTGTGGGACGTCAGGTGCTGCAGCAGCGTCTGCAGACAGTTGTGGTCCCGCAGCACCTGCCTGCGGCACGAGGGGGGGTTAGTGGGGCCGGGGGAGTAGTGGGCTCTGCGGCCCGAGGGGGGGTGCGGGGGGGGGGGGGGGGTAGTGGGCGCTGCGGTGCGGAGCCTGCTGGGGGCGCTCTTCCTCTCGCCCTGCCCCCGCCCGGCTCACATGTACTCTCTCCAAATAAATAGACATTAAAAAAGACTTTTTTTTAAGTAAAATGGACTTTATCTCCTTTTAGCACAACTACATCTCATGATATTTGGAATATACTTATGCTGAAGGTAAGTTTGATCTATTTTTAAAAATATTAAGAGTGCCTGACTGGCTCAGGGTGGTGAGTTTGAGCCCCACGCTTGGTGTAGAGATTACTTAAAATGTTTGAAGGGAAAAAAAGGTAAGTATTGTTAATTATTAGTATTATTTAGCAAATAAGTGTTTTATTGATTTAATAAAATCTGTAGTCCAATTTGGAACCCATGCAATATTTGGGATATATTTATATTAAAAATAAATGTTGTATGTTTTCTTATATTAAAAATGACTGATTATCATCTAGTAGGTAGATTTATGTTAATAAAGAATAAGTATTTATTGGGGCGCCTGGAGGGCTCAGTCGGTTAAGCATCTAACTCTTGGTTTCACCCTGGGTCATGATCTCACGTTAGTGGGCTCAAGTCCCACGTTGGGCTCCGCACTGTCAGTGCAAAGAATACCAGGAATTCTGTCTCTCTCAGACCTAATTATGTGATATAAATATTAATAACTACTTGTGTTTTTTAATATTTATTAATATGATTTAAAAAGTAATACCTTTTATTTTATTTTACTTTTAAATGTTTGTTTATTTTGAGAGCGCACGGCTTTGAGCACACAGGGGAGGGCAGAGAGAGTCCCAAGTCCGCTCCGCACTCAGCACAGAGCGATGTGGGAGTGCCTGACTTCCGGAACTGTGAGATCGTCACCTGAGTCCAGATTAAGAGTCGGGCACTTAACTGACTGAGCCACCAAGACTTCCCCACACTTTTAGTTTTAATAAGTTAACTTAAAATTGATTGTATAAGTATATCCCACACAACATTTGGGATATACTTATGTTAACCAAAAAAAACAGTCTCTGGGGACAAATCGGGACCCTCCCCTCACAGCACAATCCGAGGCTTGTCCTTGGTTCCCAGCAGAGTGGGATCTGCCGGCCGGCCCCCATCTGGGGTTCCACGTGCCCCCAGTGACCCCCCCCCCCCGGCCTGGCACAGGGCAGGAGGGGCTGACCTGTAGTCCTCTCGCGTGGCGATGAGGCTGGACACGTTGCGCAGGATGCCGCCGCCGCTCTCGATGACGGCCAGGGAGTTGCCCTGGCACCGGTAGGTGAGCGTGCTCACCAGGAAGCCCAGGGCGCCGTCCACCTGGCAGATGGCCGCCTTGTTCTCCGTGCTGTGCGCCGACAGGTTCCACAGGGCGCTCAGCACGCTCTTCAGCGTGGACTCCTGGGCAGCGAGCAGGGGGCGGGGTCAGCAGCCGGGGCACCCCAGCGCAGCGGCCCACCCCGAGCAGGGGCCCGGGGAGCTGGGAGGAACGGCACCCAGGCGCGATCTCGAGTGCGAGCGAGGGGCACGTTGACATCGTGTGAGTCCCAAGCTGCGCGGCCGGCGGCCCCAGGGCGGCGGGGAGCTGCGCTGCTGAGTCC
>NC_043711.1:759427-778307 GCF_006229205.1 Suricata suricatta | reverse complement strand
GGACAAAGCCCGGTCCCGGCCTGGCCAGGCGGCGCCGCGGCTCCGGGAGCTGGGCGAGACCACCGCGAGCGGGGGAGGGTGCGGGGTGCGGGATGCGGGCGCGGCGGCCAATGGCGGCGCGGGAAGACGGACTGGTGCCATGGCAACAGCCAATGGCGGCCCCAGGGCGGGGACCAGCGGCGGCAGCCGGACGTCGGGCCTCCGGGCGGGTTCAGGGACTGCGTGTGACGAGGGGGGCGGGGGAGATGACCCCCCCTCCGAGGGAAGAGGGCGCCCCGAGGACGAGGACCCTGTGTTCCCCACCCGTTCCGGGGTAAAGCGGTCAAGAGCCTCCGGCGACCGGATCCGGATTATTTGAGAGTAAAGCATGCTGTCTTGGATGTTACATCAGAATTTGGGGGGCAAGGGGGAGGCCATCCCCTCCCGACGGATCCAGCCGGGCCTCGTGCAGATGGGTGAGGGCGGGGCAGCGCTCGGGATCCAGGCTGCCCTCCCAGCGCCCTGCCGGCAGGGTCCTGGCTGGCACATGGTGAGCGCGGGGGTGGGCAGGCACGCTGAGCAGCACTGGGGGCCCCAGCATTTCTCACTGTCTCCCGCCTGGCAGAGCTTCTCAGGGGTGTCTCCGTGACTCCCTGTCCACCCCCGTGCCGCTTGGTCTCTATCAGTCCCTGTCTCCGTCCCCCATCGTACGACCTCCCCCTCCCAGAAGGTGAGCCAGAGGAGGGAGAAGCCCGGGGTCCCAGCTGCCTCAGACCCTCGGTGGGTCCCCAGAGCCAGGCCTTTGCAGCTGCGGCCAGTGCTTACTGCCTCATACACATGCCTGCCCGAAGGAGGAAGGCGGCTCTGGGCCAGGAGACGTGGTTTGGGGGGCCCGCCTCTGTCTTTCCTGGCTGGGGGGGCAGGCATTGCTTACCCCCTCGGTAAAATGGGGAGGCGGCTGCAGCCTTAGTGAGGGCTGGTGCGAGGTGGGAGGCCAAGGGCACGCGCACCACGTTGTCCTCTGTTGGGTCAACAGCAGGAGGTCCCGTGTGCCCCACCCTGGGCTAATTGCTGGGGACCACAAGAGGGGGCCTGACTGTCCTGGTGCTTCCATGGCCAGACACAGCAGTCCCCAGCCTCTGGCCCTAGAGAAGGGGGTGCAATGGGCAAAGGGGCTCTTTCTGGAAGCTGGGAGCTCTGCACAAAGGGACACAGGTGCTTGGCCGAGTAAGACTCGCCTGTGGAAGCGAGGAGAGGAAAGGCATTCCAGCCGAAGGAACCGTGTGTGCCGTTCCTGGAGCTGAGGGGTCGATGCCCCGTCAGAGGGCATGGGCTTGTGGCGGGGCCAGAGCAGCTCATGACAGGGGGCTTAGAGCAGGGCAGGCCCCCGGAGGAGTCATGGGGCTGAGCTGGTCACAGAGAGCGGGCAGACTGGCCAGAGCCGGGATGGGGGTGGGGAGAGGACAGAGCCTAGGGCCCCAGCTTCCATGTGACCTTGGACGTCCCTCTCTACAGCCTCACTTTCCTGCTTTGCCGAGAGGTGGGCTGGAGAATCCGTCCTGCCTTCCAGCCCAGTCTCCTATGTGGCTGCTCTCCAGACCCCCTCCGCCGTCAGAGCCATCGAACGGCCAGCCCCGTCCTCATGCACGTGAGGACGCTGAGGCTGCCGCCAGGACGTGCACCCGCGAGCCCCACCGCCCTCGGCTCCCCTCCGTGGGGACTGGAAGGCTGAGGGCACAGGAACTGAGACTCCAAAGCAAGAGGACCTTGCCCCCAGGCCCCTGGAGCGCCACGTCTCTGACAGCCCTGCCCCTCATCCCCAAACACCCCTGACCCTTTAAATCCTTGAGCCATATTCAGACTCGGGCATCACTGGACATCAGAGAACCACAGAGCCTCAGGAGCCCCCACGGCACCCCAGGACCCCAAGCCCACTCTTGGAGGAAAGAGACCCCTCAATGTACAGGACCCAGGCCTGCTGGGGAGGGCAGGCCCTGGGCACCTCCGTGCGCCCTGCGCTGCCGGGCTCTCAAGGGGGAAGCTGAATCACGGGGCTCGCTTACCCCCACCCTCACCCTGAGACCATCCTCCCCCCCCATGCCAGCATCTGGCCCAACGCACAACAGGGTCACTCCGAGCGCCTTTGAGTCTTCGGAGCCTGACCTCGGCATCTCTTCCCACTTGATGGCTCGCCCTTTTCCACTGACCAGCCACTGCGTTAGGCGCTGAGGGCAGAAGCAGGGGTTCCCTCCCCCGCCCAACTCGGAGCTGGGGCTGGGGTAGAGGGACGCAGGAAGGCACCAGGTTGTCATGCGACCACACAGATGGGGCGTGGGCTGGGTGACGGAGCAGGGCCCTGACAGGTGAGCAGGAAATACTACTGGAGATGAAGGAGTGGTGGCGCCATGCACCCGAAACCTGATCTGGGGTGGGTCCCCTGACAGTGTTCTGGGCCTCAGTTTCCCGGGCAGGAAGGGGGCAGGCGAGCGTCCTGTCAGCACCGCGGACAGCTCCCTCCGGCCACCAGGCCTCGTCCTCCGCTGGCGCCTCCGCCCCGCGCTCAGGCTTCAACCCAGCGGAAGGCTTGACCTTGGGTTCCCCGCTGCGCCTCCAGCCTCAGTTTCCCTTTAAATTAGGAACGTTAAAGCCCCGGGGTTCAGAACGATTACGGAGGCCGGCAAAGCTCTCGGGCCCGGTGGGATGCATATTATAAACCTCGGCTTCGACGAAGGTCGGAGTCGGCCTTAACGCGGGGAGGCCATAAGGGGAAACTGAGGCCGGAAGAGGTGCAGGGCGTGGCCCAGCCCCTACCCGCCAGTGCGGGACGGAGCCTCGGCAACACAGTCCCCCGTGGCAGTCCCCACCGCCCCACCTGCTCTCTGCGTCCGCGCAATGGGGAGGGGTGGGGGTGGGGGTCTCTTTCCGAGGCCGAGAGCGGGGCCTGGCGAGGCCGCGCTTGCGCAGACCCGGGGTAGGGGATTCGCGGCGACTCGGGGGAGGGGCTCCCCGCTCGGAGAACAGCCTGAAGCGGTTGCCCTGGCAACGGTCTCCGCGGCGTCAACGCGAGACCCCAGACCCGTCAAGCCCCGTGCGCGTTTCGGAGTGCCCCCCACGCCCTACCTGGTCCCCGAAGAAGGCCGAGTGCAGCAGGCTCAGCAGCCCCAGGAGCCCCATGGAGCCGCGGCCGCCCCGGACCAGCCCGCGCCCCGCCCTCAGCTGCTCGGGTAGGGGGGAGGCTCGACCAAGACTCCCTGCGCCTGCGCGGAGGGACTGCGGGGAGGGCTCGCACCGCGGGGCCGGGGCGGGGACTCCTCCGGGAGGGGGCGGCCGCGCGGGCTGCGGGACTTGGCCGGAGGGGGGAGGGAGTCTCGCGGGACTGAGGACTCGGGCGGGCGGTGTGAGGAGGGGAGCCTGCGTGAGCAAACGGGGGCCGGGGGTGGAGGGAGAGAGGGGAGGGGTCCCGAGGAGAACGGCGATCTCGGAAGGAGGGAAGGAGGCGCCACCCCGTGGCCGCAATCGGCTGGCGGCCTGCATCCTGGGCCAGCAGCAGCCGACCTCCGCCTGCGCGCTCAATCCATTAGTCACTCGGCAAACGTTTGCTGCGTCTCGTTTGCCGGACCTCGTTGAGGGGCGGGGGGTATGGATGGGATTTGTTGACTCACACCACACATAAACAGGCCAAGTCATTTAACCAACATCTAGTAAGCACCTACTGTGTGCTGGGGCCTGTGCAGTGAAGTCGTTGCAGCAGAATGCTCCTGGGAAGCTGGCACGCTGGGATGAGAGGGAATGACCGCCAGTCCGCCCGCGGGGAGCGCGGGAACAGCAGGGAGGTGGGGGCGGGGACGGCTGCCGGAAAGGACACTTACAGGAAGAATGGCCCGGCACACGAACAGCCAGCGCAAAGGGAGGCAGGAGGTAGGGGCGAGGTGTGTGCGGGAGGGGTCGTGCCGGGAGGACCCCTCGGTGCCTTGGAGGGCTGCGGCCAGAGAGGGGATTCGCCCGGCTCGGTGCTCACCGGCGGCCTCTGGTGGCAGCGGGGAGTCCAGGGCGGAGGGACTGCGTTAGTCCAGGAGGGATGGGGGGCGGGGATCGCGAAAGGTCGTTTTTTAGGAACTGTACTAAGTCCTGGAAAAGCAAAGGACAAGCAGCAAAGAAAGGGGCGCTGCCTTGGCCTCAGTGGGCAGGGTACTGGCAGAAAAGGCTGGAAGCAAGAAGGAGCCAGGACTCCAGCTGATCTGGAGCCCAGAGGAGTCAAGGGGTGAATACCTACTTATTTTTTTTTAATTTTAACATTTACTTAATTTTGAGAGACAGATCATGAGCATGGGAAGGGCAGAGAGAGGGATACAGAATCTGAAGCAGCTCCAGGCTCTGAGCTGTCAGCACGGAGCCCGACGCGGGACTCGAACCCATGAACTGTGAGATCATGACCTGTGCTGAAGTCGGACGCTCAGTCGACTGACCTCCCCAAGCAGCCCATTACCTACTTATTTCAAACTGGCCCAGGTGAGAAATGGCGATCCAGGACAGGCTCTGAAGGCAGCTGCCATGCCTGAGGCACCAGAGACTGCCGGTGGGCATGGAGGTGGGCTACAGCCCAGCGGACTGGACCAGAGTACCGGACTCCGGAAACCAAGACAGGAGTGTACTCGGCCGGGGGTCTGAAGGCAGAGCAGAACCCAGGGGCGGGTCACAGGCCCAGAGGACTGAACCCCTCCCCCGCAGCCTGGCCTGGAGTGGGCACCTCCGCCTTCCCGTCGCCACCACCTTAACACTAACGTGCACTGTCCCCGCGACGTGTAAGTGGCTAATAGAAACTCAAACTGCAGAAAAACTTAAAGAGCGGTAATCGCAGGCCACCCCCTCCCTGAACCCGCCCAGGCTGCCTCGCTGGAAGCTTCCAGTGAGGGCCCCGAAGCCCCGAAGGGGGCGTCCCGCGGGCCTCCAGGGAACAGGGAACAAAGTCTGTCCTAAAGGTCAAGCCGCGAGGCTGGTGGAGGAAAGGCCCGCGAAGCCCTGTTCCCGGACACAGCTGGCCGCCACCACGACTGGCGTCCGCCGCCATTCCCAGCAGCGTCTCTCCCCACCCCGCACACATCTGTCCGCACGGACACTTCGCTCCCCCAGGGGGACCTAGTGCCATAAGAGCTCCGCCCATGTTCGAAGTAGACTTCAAGCCAGTGCGGGACCTGAACTCACGACCCTGAGGTCCAGACCGGAACGGAGATCAAGAGTCAACGCCAACGGGACTCTCCCCCTGCTGAGCCACCCCAGCGTGCTCTACCCACTTCGATGGCCGCTCCCGCTGTGTCCACACCCACATCCCGTGAAGGCACGTTTGCCCTGGCAGTCCTATGTGAACGAAGTTTCTCGTATTTCAACTTTATGAGCAGGAGAGGCGGGGAGATAGTCTCCAACAGGCTAAACACTCAGGGCGGAACCCGACCCGGGGCTCCATCCCACGACCCTGGGAACATGACCTGAGCTGAAATCAAGTCAATTGAACCCTCACTCCTCCTGGCTGGGGCTCGTGGGCACTCTGCTTGTCGAGGTCCCCCATAGGCCGCTGCTGTCCCAAACGATGGGTGTGTGGACGGCGTGGACCAGACCGCAGGCAGCACGGACCCCAGCCTTAAACCACAAAGCAGCAGCTGCCTGGACAACCTCCCACCCAGCATACCCCAGCCGCACGTCACATGAACCGTTCTGATGGCCCCTCTGCAGCCAGCAGATTCAGGGGGCCGTCCAAAAGGGCCCCGAGTCCCTGACCTTTGCCACCTATCAGTGTCCCCCCACTGGGAGCTCCAGGCCCCTGGCAGCAGCCCACACAGGATGCAGCGGACTTCAGATCATCAGGTCCCAGCACTGTGGTTCCTTCTGCCCCCGCGCCGGGGCAGCTGTGGGATCCGGTCCTGCCAACGGCCTCTGCTACAGGTTATGAGCGCGGCCAGCCACACCTGGGACTCCAACCCAACAGAGAAACGGGAGCAGATCATGCAGCCCCAAGGAAGGCCCTTCCCTCGGCCCAGGAAACCCCAGCAGCTGCACCTTGGGGTCCGTGACTGAAGGGTCGACAGGCAGGGGGCACAGAGGGCCTTCCCTTGGAGCCCCTGCGTCAGCGTGGCCACCCCCGTGTCCACAGCGGGAACCCAGGGCCCCCCCCCCCCCCCCCCCCCCCCCCCCCCCCCCCCCCCCCCCCCCCCCCCCCCCCCCCCCCCCCCCGCCCCCCGTCAGCTCGGGCCCACAACCCGCCCCAGCCCAGCAGGACCTCAGCCTCCCAGCCCCGGACACGAAAGAACGGTCAGACCCAGGCCTGGAGACGTCTGCGCCTTTATTGGCCGGAAAAGCTACTTGAGGGGGATGAAGCGCGAGGAGTGGGTGGCGCCGATGCCGGGCCGGCCGTGCTTCACGGGCTTGTAGGTGATGGAGAACTCGCCCAGGTAGTGGCCGATCATCTCGGGCTGCGGGGGGCGGACAGGGTGTCAGGCGGCCGCGTGCGGACGGCGCCGGCGCCCGCCCCCGGCCCCGCAGATACCTTGATTTCCACCTGGTTGAAGGTCTTGCCGTTGTAGACCCCCACCATGCTGCCCACCATCTCGGGCAGGATGATCATGTCGCGCAGGTGCGTCTTCACCACCTCGGGCTTCTCCATCGGGGGCGCCTCCTTCTTGGCCTTGCGCAGGCGCTTCAGCAGCGAGTGCTGCTTCCGGCGCAGGCCGCGGTTCAGCCTCCGCCGCTGCCGCGCGCTGTACAGCTGCATCAGCTGCTCGCTGGGGGCGGGGTTGCAACGGCGTGAGCGGCGGGGGCCGCGGCCCGGCCACTAACGTCGCTGCCGCCCCGCCCCGCCCCAGACCTGGTGCGAAGCCCTCAAGGTCAAGGACCTGCAGGCCGCCGTCTGGAGACGGGGAAACTGAGGCAAGCAGACACGTGGCTGGAACGCCGTGGGCAAACCGCTGTCCCTCCAGCCTCAAGCACCCCTGGCCCCCCACTGCCCCGCGCACTCTCAAGAGGGGTGCGGGGCTTCATAGCTAGCCCGTCCCCGCACCCGGGAGCCGGGACCCCGCATCCAAGTCCGACCACAGCCGCCCTGCCGAGACGCTGCCAGCCACGTGCCCGTTCCCAGCCCGGGCTAACAAGTGGGCGTAACAAGTGTCACGAAGGGACACGCGGTCATTAGGGTCGATCCAAACGTCGCTGTGCGCAAACAGCCCCCGGGCCCCTTACTAGGACATGTCCAGCAGCTGGTCCAGGTCCACGCCGCGATAGGTGAACTTTCGGAAGGTCCGCTTCTTCTTCTGTTCCACTTCCGCCTGCGCGGGTCCGGGTCGCGGGTCAGAGGGCGGCCGCAGACCCACGTCCCACCCCTGCAGCCGCCCTCGGGCGCCTCCGGCCCGTTACGGGAAACGCGGGCGGCTCCGGGTCGCTGGGGCTCGGCCAGGACATGTCGCCTGCGATGGCCTTCCCCGCCCCGCGTCATCCTGACACCAACACGGCCCGCCCCGCCCCCCCCATATGCGCCGGCCCCGGGGGCTCGGAGGAGGGTGCCGACGCCGGGCGGCCGGACCCCGGCTTTCACGGCGCGGCCAGACCGCGGATGGCGCCGGATGAGTCGGGAACAGCCGCGCCAACCCGCGACACTCACCATCTTGCCAGCTCTTCGGAAAGGACCGCCCTGTCTGCGCCTGCGCGATTATCACGCAGCGGCCCGTGTGTTCCGCCCCGCGGCCGACCGCTCGGACGCGCTTCCGCTTTCCCAGCCGAGGAGCGCGCCCTCTGTTGGCGGGAGGGCCGAGCGCAGGCGGAGCTCGCTAAGGAGTTCCCCTTGCGGTCGGGGTCCTGGGACACATCGCCGCCTCTGTCGGAACCTCACGCTCCTTTGAGCAGTAGGTGCTGCCCGTGGGTTCAGAGACAGCGGGAGGGGTGAGGTGCTGGCTCTGCATAGGTGCTCCGAACAGGCGGCCCTGATGGAGGGGGTGAGACCTGCTGCCTTTAATGGAGCACCTCAGGTACAGGCAGCAGTGACTGTAGCGATGCATTGCTGGGTTTCTGTAACGTATGTGCGCGTGGCTTGTATAACGATGACAATGACAAAGGGACAAGGAATTACAGCTACGTAGGAGTACTGCCCCACTTCTGGGTGTGCACCCCAATAACTGAAAGCAGGGCTCCCAACAGATTTACATGTCCACAACAGCACAATTAGCGACAGCCCAAAGGTGAAAACACCCCAGTGTCCATCGGTGGATGAAGGATGGCCACGATGTGGCCCATCCGCATGCCGGAATGTGATCCAGCCTCAGGAAGGATGGACATCCTACCACCTGCCACCATGTGGACGGACCCGGAGGACACTGTGCACAGTGACAGTAGCCAGACACAGAAGGACACGTCCTATGTGACCCCACTCACCAGAGGTCCTTGGAGGCATCCCATCCACAGAGACAGAGTAGATGGTGGGAGCCAGGGCTGCGGTGGTGGCGGGGCGGGGGGGGGGGGCGGGCAGGGAGTCTGTGGTTCATGGGGACAGAGTCTCAGTCTGGGGAGATGGAAAGTTCTGGAGGTGGATGGTGGGGGTGATTATACAACAGTGTGAGTGTGCTTGATGCGGCTGAGCTGTGCACCGGATATGGTTACAGTGTACAGTTTGCCACAATAAGGAAGCGACCTGTCACCTGGGTGGCTCAGTAGGTTAAGCATCCAACTCCCGATTTTGGCTCAGTCATGAGCTCCCAGTTCCTGAGTTTCAGCCCTGCGTTGGGCTCTAGGCGCTGACAGCATGGAGCCGGCTTGGGATTTTGTCTCTCCCTCTCTCTGCCCCTCCCCGACTCACGAGCGCTCACTCTGTGTCTCAAATAAACATTAAAAGAAAAAAACCAAACACATATGGTAAGCTCCAGAGCAGCCTCAAAGAGTTAATATAAGAATAATAAAATAAATAAGTTAATATGAGAATTAAAATGCTACCTTAGGAAATATTTAATGCAGAAGTACGAACAGAGAGGTATAGGAACAAAACAGGGCACACAGCACAGAAAACAGTGAAATGACAGGAGTAAACTGAGCACCACGTTGAACACTAGGGGATAGAAGAGACCACTGGCCGGAGGATGAGTTCCGGGAAGACGGAGGGAGCATACAAAGACCCTGGGGTCTCCCATCCCCACCCACTCTCCCAGGCGAGGCCAGAACAGCCTCCAGCTCCTTGCTGACCTCAGGCTGGGTTGCTCGGTGGGGTCTGGTAGGACCAGCGCTGTGGGGAGCTGGGTTGGCCTGGAGGAACAGGAAGTCTGGAAGGAAGCTGGGCCACCTCACCCATTTCTACAATGCTGTGGGTAGAGCTAATTAGACTCTTCCAAAGAAGGAGACACCCCTCCCTGTCCCTGACGCAGCACAAGCGCAGGGTTTGGGGGCTGCAGGGTGTGAAGGGGCTCAGCAGAGTGAGGTGGGGGGCCCGGGAGCTCCTGGCCAGCTGGAAACCCATGGGCTGTTTCCGTTATGCCCTTTCGCCAGGGAACCTGAATTTTGCGGCGAATTTCACAAATAAAAGGAGCTAATGTTTAAGGTCTCGGTGACACATCGTGTGAGGTCCCCCAGGGTCCTCTCCTTCTGTAAACCGGCCGTGGCGCCGTCTCCTGAGGGCATGCCTCCCAGGCGAGCCCCCTCCCTGCCGCTGTGCGCGGGGTCAGGGTCTCTGGCTGTATTGTCCGCTGCTTCATCTGGAGCCCTGCGCATCGCGGAGGCGTCTTCTGCGTTTTTTGGATGAGTCAGTTCTCTTTACATTTTAAAATCTTGATTGTGTCCTTCAGAATGAAAGAGTAACAGCCTCTGAAGACATCGCCATCCTGGTTCTGGGACCCGGGACTTGTCACCTCACACAAGAGGGGACCTTATCAAGGCCCCTGAGCCGGGGGTGACCCTGGGTCCCCAGGGGGCCCAGCGGCCTCACGCGGTCTTCTTGAGGGCGCAGAGAGACGGGCAGACCATGCGCCGCTGGTCGTGAGGATGGAGGAGGGGCCCAGGGCCAAGGACACGAGGGCCCTGGGAGCCTGACAAGGCGGGAGCCAGGGCTCCTTGGGGCCCAGAACCTTCACAGACGACCGGTGTGAGCGGATTGGAGCCCTGAGTTGGTGGTGATCTGTCACAGGGGCCCTCAGACCCCCCCCCCATGTCAGAACGGAGGAGGATGGACCCATTTGGCATCCAGCCTCCCCCAGACCCAGGAGGCCGGGATCACCCCGCAAGGGGGTGGGCCCAGAGCAGGAAGCGCTGGGTGCCAGCGAACGGCCCCCCTCCCTCATCCCGGCTGCAAACAGGCCCCTTCTGGCTAGGGAAGGAGCAGTCAAGAAAATGGACAGAAAGGCCCCAATGCACAGGGCTGGAAAGGCCTGGCAGACACCTGGTGGCTGCTGCGGGGCCCTGGCGGGTCAGCCCTCCCCCTTCCCTTGCCTCAGGCCTCCTTCCACCCTCACCTCCACTCTTGGGTCCTTTGGCTCTAGGGGCGGGGGCCATCATGTGGCCTCCCGCCGGCTGGGGGATGGTCCCCACCCTCCCGGATCCATCCAGGCACCTTCTCCTTGGCATTCAAGGGCGGCCAGAGCCCCCGAAGCCTGGGTGGGCGGCTCACGCGAGGCCCGCCAGCCCCCCAGGCGGTGAGGGCCACGGCACGGCAGCCCAGGAGGGACGCACGGCCGCCAGCAGGGAGGGAACAAAAGCACACGACAGGGGTGTCTAATCCAAACGCACTTCTCTTTATTCAAACCAGGGTCAGACCGGTCAGTGGGGACGCCCTGAAACCACGTGCGCGGGAGAGCGGCTGCCAGGGCTCCCGGGGCGGCGCCCCCAGGGGCTGGGCGGGCTCGGCCCCCACAGCGCACCCGCGGACGGGCCGGGCAGGTCGGTCGACAAAAGCAAGAAACAAAAAACAAAACACGCTCAGTAGACTTTTCTGTAAGCTCCTGGAGTTTCTGGACCAACAAGCCCCGACCCTCGAGCCAGGAGTGAGGCACCACCACGCCCTCACTGCCACCCGTGCCGCCGGAAACCCTGCTTTAAATTAAAAAATAAGCCAGTATACAGTGTAGAAAATTTCTCTTAAAAATCTCACAATTTGTAAATGTATATTTTTTCTTTAACATAAAAGTTTACAATATACGGTAAAACAAAAGGCTCAGGAAAATAATTTCAAAAAAAAAAAAAGGAAGAAAAAGAAACCTGAAGTTTTGAATTAAAGCTGAAGACATTTTTTTAACCCTGTTGTTGAACCAGTGACTTTTTTTTTTTATTGTGCTGATGGGTTAGAGAAAGAAATATGTTTAAAAACTTCCGTCCAGACACCACAGCCGCCTGCGGAAGCCTCTCGCCCCCTCCCCCCACGGTGAGCCGCGATTTTTCTGCCAAGTTTGTGATTGTCACGAGTTCACAAGTTCTAAATCCTGGGCCCCGGCCGCCCCGACGTCCGCAGGGCGCCGGCCCGCTAGCGTCGGTACGGGTGGAATCCTTGTACGTTGTGGTTCTGGCCCCGTCCAAAGCCGCTTCCGCCGGCGGGGGGGCCCCCCGAGCCCGGCACCGAGGGGCCTCCGTACGAGGGGGGCTGCTGGCTGGGGTCCGAGAAGCCCTGTCCGAAGCCGGCCAGGTCCTGTCCGTAGCCTGCAGGGAAGGAGCCCGGTGAGCGGGGCGGACCGGCAGCTCTGCCCCTGCGGCCAGGGAGCCGTCCAGGAGGAAAAGCTGCTCAGAGACCCGGAGGGCCCCAGGGCCTGTCCCATCCGACCTTGGCCTCGCCTCCCCACCCATTCCCGAGCCACTGGAGACCTTTTAGCTTGGAGACCTTAAGAGTGCCCGGCCTGGCTCGCTAAACTGAGGATTTCTAGAAAGTTCACTCTTCAGTGTGATGCACCAGAGAGGGGTGTGGGTAGGGGGCTGAGGCACAATCCCCAGCATGTGAGAACTGTCGGCCTGGCCCAGGCCCCTCCCTCTAGGTTGACCCCCAGACCCGAGTCCTCTTTGCGGAGCTGGCCCAACCTGGCCGCTTCCCTAAGTCCGCCGGGTGTGAGGAAAAACTGCGTGCCCAGCCGAGCGCCGGGCACCGCGCCTGCAGAGCCTGCCTGGGGCGGGCTGGGGCCTCCTCCGCACAGGCCCCAGACCCTGCACCCTGGAGATGGAGGCGGGCCCCAGGCCCCTAGACCCCCCCCCAGAGGGTGCAGCTGGGCGCTGACGCCTGCTGCCCCGAAGAGGCAGAGCTCCTGGGCCTGAGGGCCCTGCCCCGGGGGGGGGGGGGCACCGCCAGGTCCACCCCCGCCCAGGACGGCAGAGGAGGCTGTGCCCGTTGCCCGGGTGCAGGCAGAGTGGGGACCGTGGAGGAGGAGGTGCCACCTACCTAGGCCACATCACTGCTCAGCCTGACCATAAGAGTGTAAACAAAGTATGGGCCCGAAGCCCGACGGCTCTTGAGAACAGGCAGCCAGGCCTGGCGAGAGACGAGACCAAGGTGACTACCCCGGGGCAGCCTCGGCAGGGGGCGGGGGGAACAAGCCCACGCGCTCAGGGACTGTGGTCTGGCACGGCACCGAGGGGGACAAGCTGCCGCAATGCTGGGCTACTGGGACTGGGCAGCGAGGGCACCGACAGCCTCAGCACGCAGACACTGAGGTCTTGGGTGAAACAGCGTGAACGACGCCGAGGGAGCGGCAGAGCCCCGGGTCGGGCCCGGCCGAAGCCGTGGCTCCCCCAGGAGCCCCAAGGCCCCGGAGACAGGCAGCCCTGCCAGCGTGGCCTGGCAGAGGTGGCGAGAGGCCCAGGGATGGGGCCTGCCCGACCCAGGACACCAGGCCCAACCCTGTCCTCGTGAACTCCTCCGCCACAGACCGCGGGCCACGCCTCGCAGACCCCAGGCTCAGAAGCACCCAGTCCGGGACCAGCCCCTCCGGTGAAGCATGGTGACGCCCAGACCACAGACGAGAGCCACGAGCCCACGCGGCCAGCGGGTGCCCTCCCTGCACTCTGCCCTGGGAAAACAAGACCACCAGGGAACAGGGCGTGCGGGGCACCCTGCTGAGCCCTTGTGCCATCCTCCTGGGGGCCCGGTCACGGCTTCAGGCTCCTAAACCCACAGTCCCCTTGTGGGACAGGCTGCACAAGTGATGCGTTTCTCAGACCAGCCCCCTTAGCAAAACCCCAGGAAACCACACTCCAGCTGCCCGTCGGGCCTGAGCCCGCCTGGCAGGGCCGCGGCCGTCCAGGGCGGGCGGCAGTTCCGGCCACTCACCGTACTGGCTGTAGGGGAAGTCCGGCTGGGCCGCTGGGGGCTTGCTCATGTCGGGGGCGGCCTGAGACGGGGGCGGTGGGAAGGCCAGCGGGGCTGCCCCTGGAGTCGCAGGCGGCGGAGGGACCCCGGGCGGGGCGAACTGATCTGGTGGTGGAGGCGGGGGCCCGTAGCCGAAACCTGCGAGCAAACAGGAGAGAAAGACACAGACCCAGGGCACGACGGCGGCCCAGCCACCGGGGGCTGCCCTCACCATTTCCTGCCCAGAGCCACCAAGCAGCAGGGGCCTGGGGATGGCCCCGGGCTGGGAGACAGCGGTGTGCGGACTGGTGCCGGTCCGGAAGGCTGCCCCCCGCCCCCCGGGTGGGCTGGGGGTGGCCTGTCGCTGCACCTCTGACAGCAAGCAACAGACAGGAACTCCACCAGGTGCAACTACACTGAAACACTCTTTAAAAAGACAAAACCAGATGCCTGACAAAGCACCACGTGTGCTCTGAGACACACAGACTCACAGGGAGCCCTTCGTGCCGGCGGGGCCAGGCCGTCCGCACCGTCCCGGGGCCCAGACCACCCGTCTCCGTGCCCCTGTGCTCCTGGCAGAAGGAAACCTGCCCCGAACCTGTCTCCCTCCCTAAAGCAGAGCCCACACGCTCTCCCGAGGCCTTCGCCGGAGGACCGGGGGGCCAGGCCACAGGCAGCCACGCCGGGTCCAGCGAGGGCTTCCTTCCTGCTGCGGACCCGGTCACCGGGGGTGGCTGCTCCCTTTCCCCTTTTCTCCTTCTTCACATATCTATGTCTTTTTCTTCTTCTTTTTCAAGAGAAGGAGGGATGGAGGGGGGGAGGCAGAGAGAGCGCACGCACACACAAGCAGGGGAGAGGGACAGCGGGACAAGAGTCACACCCCTTCCAACTGGGGGCCAGCATGGAACCTGCAGGCTGGCAGCGGCTGGTGCCCGCCGGCCACCCTGTCACGAAGCAGAACATTTGTGAGCGTGACCACGCAGGGCCCGCCGCCGGTGACGGGGCGACAGAGGTGCAGTCCCCACGGCGCTCCGGGCAGAGGGGCCCACAGGACTTACTGAACTGCGGAGGGGCGCCGTAGCCCTGTGGGAAGCCCTGCGGAGGGGGGAACCCTCCGGGAGGGGTGGACACGATGTAAGAGGTGAAGGGCGGGGGCGGCGGGGGGGCTCCTCTTCCCGCAGGCGGCGGCCCATAGCCACCTACAACACAGGACGCAGAGGTGAGGGGAGGGACGGCACGCGCAGCGGGGCCACCCAATTTCAGACCCTGCTCTTCTCGGCTGCCCGCGACGAGGACTCACCGATTGCCTGGCCTGCTGGCACCCACATTCCTAAACAGGGAAACAGAGAGGGTGGTTGGTGCCCCGTCAGCTCAACGCCCAGACTGGGGGCTGAGCCCCCACCCCCAGCAGCACCGGCTGTGCTGGTGAGAAGCCCTCTTGGTGCGCTGCGGGCATGGGGTGGGGGGGCCCCAGCCCGAGAAGGCGTCAGGGGAGGCCGTGGTGGAGCAGGAGCCCAGGTGTGACCCCCAGAGCTGCTCCAGCATCTGGGGTGGGGGAGCAGTCACCACATGCTGCTGTGGGGGGTGGGGAGGCTCCCGAGAGAAGCCTGTTGGTTGGGCGGCCCTGGCTCTTCAACAGAACCCACTGGAAAGGAGGGGTGGAATGCCCACAGATGGGACCCCTCCAGCCAAGCGCTAGCGGTCTGCTCAGTAACTGGTTTTCTACGACTATGTGTATGTTATTTGGCAATAAACTATTTTTTAAGACAGCTCTGCGAGCCCAAGGAGGACGCCAGGTCCCTCTGGGCGCAGAGAGGCCCTCCTGGCCGCCTTCTGCCCCTCCTCGGACGCTGTCCCTTCTTTGCATCTCTAAAGGGGGTAGAGGCTACCAGATCCTGTCCCCGGGCTCCCAGGAAGCCCAACCCTCTTCCCAGCTGTCCTGAGGGGCAGGAGCAGTGCAGGGGGCCCAGGAAACAGGGCTCTGTGCCCTCCAGCTGAGGAAGAGCCCCACTCCCCTGTGAGCGTCTTGTCATCTGGGCTGTCGAGATGACCTGGCCAGGCCCAGGTCGGGGGTGATGTTGACCGTGATGGACTCCAAAGCCCACCAGGTCCTTCTGCCCACTCCCCACGCCAGGCACTGTCACAGACCACAGGGACAGCCAGCACGAGGCCCCTGAATGCTCCCTTAGACCCGCGTGGCCCCTTCCAGAGCGAGGTGCTTGAATAAGGATGCTCCCTGCACTCTGCCGCCTATTCGGTGAGACTCCTCTCCCCAAACCACAGATGAGTAGCTCAGCTGAGGCCCCACCACACCCCTGAGGACCGCACGGCCCTCAATGGGGACCAGGCAATGACATGGAACCCAGCCCCTCCCCCAGCTGTATGCTGACCTGGAGGGGCCCCCTGGAAGGTCCAGGTGCTATTGGGGGCCATCCCGAAGCCCACATCCCACCTGCTGTGGGCAGGAGTCCTTGGGGCCAGACAGGCAGGGAACCCCAGCAGTGCTGGCTTCGGGAAGCCGCCACCCCTCGGGCTGGGGCCCTGGCCCCCAAGGAGGCTTCCCTGAGGTGGGGGCCCGGCCAGTTCTGGGTGCTGGAGCCTCACCTTGTGGGCCGTATCCTTGCTGCCACGTGGGTGGGGGCTGGCCTGCCCAGCCGTTGGCAGCATTGGGCACGACCCGGCTGCCCCACTGGCTGGCACCTGGCTGCCCCGGCGCTTGGCTTTTGCTGTCCCGCGGCTCGGCCCGCTTAACTTCCACCTAGACAAACGGAGCTGCGGTTTAGGGAGGTGCCGAGGGCCCCGGACCCCTGCCCGTCAGACACGCCCTCGGTAACTTATGACTACGCTTAGCATCTTATTATGACTTAAAACTAAAAACTTAACTATAAACCTTAGGCCAGTATTTTCTTTCTTTAAAAATTAAAAAAAAAATTTTTTTTTCTTTTGCTTTTTTTTTGCTTAAAACATGTTTCTCAGGTACAACAGATGCAACCGTAAGCCGTGTCAAGCCCTACCCACTGTGCCGTGTGGCCTGAAGGCCAAGAGCCCTCAGAGTCCCGTGTGGCCAGGAGGCTTGCAGCCGGCGTGAGAGGGCGGCTCTCTCCTCCGGTGGCCTCATCGTCCCAGGGCCGGAGACCAGGGCCATCCGGACAATCAGCCCTCTCCTCAGGCCTCGCGGGGGTCCCCGGCGTGGCAGGAGCCCAATGCTCCGGAGCCCCCGCGGCCCCTCTCCAGAGCCCACCCGCCCTGCCCTGCGCTTTAAGCTCATACCTGAGAAACACAGTTGGTTTCCTTAGGTTTTTATTTAAAATGTCTAATGGAAGATAAAGACTTACCTTCCCCAGGCTAACGCTTAAAGAATCTCAATTAACTCAAAATAATGTCAGAGGGAATGGATGTGATAAAGAGAATCTTACATTACATCTAACAAAAAAAGTAAACAAACATGCAATAAAATGGACATTTGAATCAGTAAGCAATCTTCATACTGTGTTAGGTCAGCAGCCCGGGACCCTCCTCTTTCGGGTGCTGTCAGGAGCCACGGGGGGGGGGGGGGGGCCTGCACTAAGCACCGCGGCCACAGCCCCTCCCTCTGCAGCCTCGGAGATGCAGGTGACTCCCGCCCAAAGAGTCCCTCAATTACAGGGCTGCCTCAGCATTCGAGAGCCTTGAAATTTTTTTAATGATAAATTTTAATGAGAAAAAGAAACCATAAGTCCACTCGGAGTCCTCCCTGGGGGCTCGTAGTCTGGTGAGCGAGTAAGTCTGTGTCTTCCGAGTTCCCTCAGCTGTGCCCTAAGACCCCTTCCTGTGGGACAACACGGGGCGGGACTAGGATGCCACCTCCCAGGCGCCCCAAGGCCATTGCGCGGAGAGGAACAGAATCCCTGTTCACTCAAGGCAACGTGATAGAAGGACCAAGGGACCCGTTTCAAAGTTTCAAAGCACTTCACACACCCTCCTTGGGGGAATCTGGTTCCTGCTGACAGCGAAGCAGCCCTTGTCATTTGTGTTTAAAACCAACGTCCTCCTGTGGGGATGTGGAGGCAGCCGCTCGCCCTCTTGGCTCTAACTGGGACCCCCGCTAAGGAGCTGGGCTGCCCATGAAGGCCGGCCAGGGGGATGGGGCGAGGCCGGGGGCCGGCCTGAGCGCACCTGACTGTGCTGGGCGAGCCCCACACGGAGAAGCCACCTCAGTCTCCACTCTGTGCAGACCAGACCCGGACCCGATGGTCCTACAAACCCGGGCGGGGATGGCAGCCTGGAGCCGGGAGCAGGCTGTGCTCATCAGCCTTTCTGCCCCTGGAACAGGGCTGGGCTTCCTCCACACCTTAAACTTCCCAGTGCCTTAGGGCACTGAACGCTGGGCTCCTCTGCACTGGGCAGGGCTCGGAACTGGGGCGTGACCTCGAGATCCGCGCTAACCCTAAACTGCAAGCTTCGATGACGTCAGAGCGCGGCGGCCAGGCTCAGCGGGAGTTAATTAAGCCTGCGCCACCTCTGAGTAAAAACCTCAGCCACCGCTGGATAAAAACAGCTAAACATGCTGCTTGTTTATGGATTTTTGAGGAGCAGGCTGCAGGGCTGGGGCGGGAGGGCTGGAGGGGCAGGACACCCATGGGGCCTCATGCCCTGCACACTATGTTAACTGGCAAAAATGGCCACCGTCTCCTCAACAGAGCTGGGCGTGGCGGACAAGGCAGACAAATGGCGCCCGTGGGACTGCCGGGCTGCATGGAGCAGGTTCTAGAAGGCCCGAGACAGGGGTCCCGGAAAGCCTCTGCCAACGCTCCGCGACCCCACGCTGCAGAATCGCTACCACGGACTCGCCTGCAAGTGAGCTCCCCCCCCCCGCCCCCCCCGCCAGCTCTGAGCCACCCGGCTCCGCAGCAGCAACACAGTATGAAGACGGGACAACCAGAGGTCACTTGACTGCACGGAGTGAGGTGCCACCGAGAGCGTGTGCTGGGGCCGGAGTTCCACAGTAAGTGACCCAATTAAAAAAAACCAATCCTTCAGGATGTTTACGTCTTTTCAGTCTGACACGGAATCGGTTTTCAGGGGTTCACGCCCCCCACATTACGGGGCGGCCCAGACAATCCGAATGCGGACAGACATCCGAAGGAGTGGTCGCGGAAACCAAGCCTGAGGCAACCTGCGATCTCACTGGAGGCCGCCCCCCGCCGCCCTGCAGCCGCCCCTCAGGCAGGATGGGCCCCCACCTCCGCCGCACCAGGCCCGAGCCCCACTCGGCCGACGCCCCCACCCCCCACCCCCCGTTGCCTGACCTGGCCCCTTTACTGTTAAGGGATTTTTGTTTCCAGTGAAATCCCTAAGTTGCCTAAGACTTGGTTTGGTCTTAAGGTAAAATAAAACTACAACTACACACTTTTTTGCCCATGATGTCGTGAAAATGCATGTTGACAGCCTGGTCCACTGATTGTTCGTCCTCGAAAGTAATAAATCCAAAACCTAGCCAACGACGAAGAGTGAATCAAGGTAGCAGGGCGTTGTGACACAAAACAGGGTGATGAACAGTATCAGGGCCGGGCCGAGGGGGCGCCCCAGGGTCTCAGGGAAGCGGGGTGTGTGCGCGGCGTCAGTGACGCGGGCGGGCCG
>NC_043711.1:754506-759327 GCF_006229205.1 Suricata suricatta | reverse complement strand
GGGGGCTGGGGGCTCGGGCCCGGGCGCCCCCTCACCGCGGCCCGCCCGCCACCCCCAGCAGTTCTCGATGCAGATGGACCTGATCCGGCAGCAGCTGGAGTTCGAGGCGCAGCACATCCGCTCGCTGATGGAGGAACGCTTCGGCACCTCGGACGAGATGGTGCAGCGCGCGCAGGTGAGGCGGCGGGCGGGGCGCGGGGGTATCCGAGGGAGAGCGCGTCACTGGGCGGATCGCAGGGACTGTTGTAGGCGGGGTCTGGATCAGGAGGCGGAGCCAGGGGCTAGAGCCCTTTGTGGGTGGAGCCAGAGCAGGCTTAGGGCGGACCCGGGCTCCGAGGGCAGAGTCCGAGAGCTGTGGGGGCAGGGGGTGGTCAGTGGGCGGAAGCGAGTAAGAACAAGCCTTGGGCTTCGGTCTATGGGCCGGACCTGGATGAGGCGAGGCCAAGCAAGACGTAGGTGGAGCCAGAGTCTGGGGTGGGGCTGGCTTGTGGGGGGAGTCAGGTAACAGCGGGGTTTAGAGTGGGCGGGACTATGTAGGGAAGTAGGGGAGGGGCCAGGGAAGGGCAGAAGCAGAGCGCAGTTGGGGAAGGAGGTGGGGTCATACTGGAGTGGGCGGAGTCGGAGTCAGAGCCAGGGGCGGGGTCGGCCCCAGCGCGCATTTTTCTCTTGGCTCAGATCCGCGCTTCTCGCTTGGAGCAAATCGATCAGGAACTGCTGTCGGCACAGGACCGGGTGCAACAGACCGAGCCCCAGGTACTGGGAGGAGCGGAGCCAGGGCACTGGGGTGGTGACGGGTCTAGGCAGTGAAGAGACCGCTAGGGCTCTGCCCAGGGTGCAGACTTGAGCCTGCAGCCCCCACCCACCCACGTCGTCATGGGGGTGTGGCCAGCATTAGCAGTCTGGGTGCTTTGTGGGGTGCTCCCCAACAGAACCCCCAGGTCTGGTGTTCTCCGCACAGGCCTTGCTGGCAGTGAAGTCGGTGCCGGTGGAGGAGGATCCAGAGACTGAGGTCCCCACGCACCCTGAGGATGGTGTCCCTCAGCCAGGCAACAGCAAGGTGGGGGGGCATCGATGGGGCGGGTGCGTTGAGAGTCAAGGGGTGCAGGTGGCCGGCTGGCTGTGTGTGCGGCGAGGCTGGCAGGGCCAGCGTGTGGGTGGGGCCAGCTGTCCTGAGTGTTGGGAGGGCGCTCTACACTTACCTCCGTGGGTCGGAGGTCACCCACGGGAGTACAGGTGAGGACAATAAACGTGGCGCTCATAAACGGGGGGCCTTTCCGGTGCCCTCCCCAGGGGTGTGCGCACTGGCCCCCAGGAAGGTGCAGGGTGAGGGTGTTGGTGAGGGAGCGATTGCCCTGGGCTGGGTCACACGACTCTCACCGCGCCTGGGTGGCTCACCGGGGGTTCAGGGACTGCCCCTGGCTGGAGCCAGGTGAGCGGGGTGCGTCACCAGCCCCCTCCCCTGCCCCTCGTAGGTGGAGGTGGTCTTCTGGCTGCTGTCCATGCTGGCGACGCGTGACCAGGAGGACACGGCGCGCACCCTGCTGGCGATGTCCAGCTCGCCGGAGAGCTGCGTGGCTATGCGCCGCTCGGGGTGCCTGCCGCTGCTGCTGCAGATCCTGCACGGCACCGAGGCTGGCGCGGGGGGTCGCAACGGAGCCCCAGGGGCGCCGGGAGCCAAGGACGCACGCATGCGCGCCAACGCGGCGCTGCACAACATCGTCTTCTCGCAGCCTGACCAGGGCCTGGCGCGCAAGGAGATGCGCGTGCTGCACGTGCTGGAGCAGATCCGGGCCTACTGCGAGACCTGCGGGGACTGGCTGCAGGCCCGGGACGGCGCCGGGGGCGGCGGTGAGCGCGCGGGGACTGGGGTGGCCCCGGACACCTGGTGGCACGCGGCAGATGCTCAGGAAACAGCCGCTGAGCGCAGAGATGGGTTGCGGGTGGCCCTCGAAAACAGGGCGCAGAGCGCGCAGTCCTAGTTTTTGCAGCTGATTGCAGTGATTTTATGCAGTTACTTTAGGACCGAAGCACCAGGCGTTACTTTACCTCCCTTGGCGTCCTGGGGAGGCGGCACCCCATATGGGTTTGGGAGACGTGTGGTGAAGCATCCGCCCGCTCTGTGAGCCCTCTCACGCAAACCCAGCGTGCGGCCCTTTGGAAAGTTCTGGGGTCCCGGCAGGGATGGGGCAGGCGGGCACCCACCCGGAGTGGGAGGGCGCTGACCTGGTCCTCTGGCCCACAGCTCCCGTCCCCATCGAGCCCCAGATCTGCCAGGCCACCTGTGCCGTGATGAAGCTGTCTTTTGATGAGGAGTACCGCCGGGCCATGAACGAGCTGGGTGAGCGCCCCTCGCCTCCTGCAGGGGTTTACCTGGGGGGCGGGCCTCCTTCTGCCAGGCTGGGCTTTCGCCCCAAGGAGAACAGGGAGTGAGGGGGAAGCCAAGGGCAAAGAGGAGAGATCCAACTTAACGCCAGGAATCAGCTCTCAGGTCGTCCGGCGGTAGGGACCGGCCTGGTGAAATTTCACATTTGGGGGCTTTATGAGGATCCTCTCTTTTTCCATATGAAGGTAATCAAAACACGCGGAAAAAAAAATACCAAAAGTCAAATGTCACATCCCCATGCTGAGCTGGGCTGGGTGACACGAGATGCTGTGTGACCCAGCGGGCCATCAGAGCGCCCCGAGGGTGGGTCGGGTCCCGTGGGGTCTGTCAGCCCCTGCGGCCTTTCCGGAGGGGCTTTGGTGCGTTTTTTCCGAGCGCGCACCCCTGAGGCACCCCTGTGCCCTGTGCCGGATTCATAAAGCAGGACGCACAAAAGTAGGAAGGCAGGCAGCAACCCATATAGACGCCCCCCCCCCCCACATTGGGGAAACAGCCTGTGTCCAACGGCAAGGAGCCGGTCTCGGGTGACTTCTCCATGTAAGGGCTCGCGTGGCTGCGGGAAGGCGGGGGAGGTGGCGTGGCCTCTGCGGAATGTGCCCAGAGTGCCGTGCAAACAGGAGGATGGCGTGCCCCCGGCAGTGGGGAAGGAGGAATTCAGTTTTCACGGTGTCTCCTTCTGACTGTGAACGTCTATACTAGGAACAGATGGAATTCATATGAAACTGGTTCTCAAAGTGTGGCCCAGGGACCCCTGGGGGTTCTCGAGATCCTTCTCAGAGGTTCACAGAGTCACAATTGTTTTTGCCTTTTCCACACCCATCTTCTCTCGTGCGTGTGTGTCCGCTGGACTTTCCCAGATGCTCCTGCTCTGAGGCCTGCTGGGCCGTACCTTCTGGGGTTGAAAAGGCTTTTTATTTTTTAAACCTTTTTAAATGTTTATTTTTGAGACAGAAACAAATAGAGCCTGAGCAGGGGAGGGGCAGAGAGGGAGGGAGACACAGAATCAGAAGCAGCTCCAGGCTCTGAGCTGTCAGCACAGAGCCCGATGTGGGGGTCAAACCCACAACTGCAAGATGATGACCTGAGCCAAAGTCGGACATTTAACTGGCTGAGCCCCCCAAGCACCCCAACTTTGGGGATTTAGATGCATGCAGGCCGCTGATGTCCCCAGAGGGTGCCGGACCAGCCTGCCCCAGGGATGAGCACGTTGCCTCCCTCACGTTTGCAGCGAGAAGAGGGAGAAGGGGCTTCCTGAGTTTGTGCCGCTGCTGCCCCTCTCTGCATGCTACTGCTCCCCTGCGCAGCGCGGTCCGCCCCTCCCCTACACTGGGGGCGTCACGCCCCCCCGCCCCCCCCCCCCCCGCCCCCGCCGCCCTGAAGCTCCAGCCATCCAGACCCGGCCCTCCGGCTCGTGCTCGATGGTCTGGAGGGACTCTCCCGTGGGTGCTGGAGGGCGTCCCTGACAAAGTGACTGTGGACTGAGAGTCCGGGCAGGAACCGGGTGGGCCCGGCGCTGGTGGACCCCCGTGGAGCGCGGGGTGGGGCGGGGGGCGGGGCTTGCCCAGCTCGCTGCCCCTCATGCCTGTCGCCGCACCCCGCAGGCGGGCTGCAGGCTGTCGCCGAGTTACTGCAGGTTGACTATGAGATGCACGGGATGAGCCGGGACCCGCTGAACCTCGCCCTACGTCGATACGCTGGCATGACCCTCACCAACCTCACTTTTGGAGATGTTGCCAACAAGGTGCCTGGGGCCGGCAAGAGGGCGGACAGGGTCAGCGCTTTCCAGGTCTGAGCCTCCCTTGACCTCATCCCAGCCTTGAAACAGTCCTGAGACGAGGACACAGTTGTCCCCAACTTCTAGGCTGAGGGCCAGAGAGGGCCGGTGTCTGGTCTCGAGAGGCTGGGTGTCAGCGCTGCCCTGAGCCTGTTTCCTCATGGGGGACACGGGGACAGCTTCCCTCCCCGGCACGAGTGAGGAGGGGCGGGGCTCAGACTTGGGCACACAGTAGGTCTACCTCATGTTCCCCTCCCACCTGGCATGGTGTGACTCTCCTCTGTCCCATCAACAGGCCACACTGTGTGCCCGCCGGGGCTGCATGGAGGCCATCGTGGCGCAGCTGGCCTCGGAGAGCGAGGAGCTCCACCAGGTGCGCAGGGCAGGGGGGGAGAGGGGCGGCCACCTGGGGGGCCCGGGCCCCCACCCCCACCCCACCGCCCCTGCTCTGTGCCCTGGCCCAGGTGGTGTCCAGCATCCTGCGCAACCTGTCCTGGCGCGCCGACATCAACAGCAAGAAGGTGCTGAGGGAGGTGGGCAGCATGACGGCGCTGATGCAGTGCGTCCTCCGAGCCTCCAAGGTGGGCGCCAGGTGCCGCCGGCGGTGGGGGCGGGGCGGGCCGCCGGACTCAGCAGCGCAGCTCCCCGCCGCCCTGGGGCCGCC
>NC_043711.1:740896-754406 GCF_006229205.1 Suricata suricatta | reverse complement strand
GGGCGGCGGGAGGGCGGGCGCCTCGGAGGCGGCAACAGGGCTCCCCGGAAGCGGGGGGCAGCCCGAGCCCACAGCCTCCGGGGGGTGGGGGTGCCGTGGGTGCGTGTCTGCTTTCCTGAAACCCGGGACTCTCCCCCTCGGCTTGCAATGTGCTTTGCAACTAGTGCTGACAGCAGCCATAAGTCGCTCTAGCGCGTTAAACGGAAGTACCGTGTCTACACAGTTAGTGCCTCGCTAAGCTTTCCCAACGCCGTTGGGTAAGCCCAAGGAGTCCTCGCAGTAACGTACGTATGTATACAGGTACCTATCCGTACGGATCTACTAAGTAAGATACACAAAGATACAGGCCACAACGGGTTCCGGCAGGTCACACTCTGCTGTCAGCAGCAAGAGCAAGAGACACCGTGTCATCAAAAAGAGAATTTTAAAGGGAAAACAATTTAGCATTTCCCAAACACGACAAAGTGGCAGTATAAACGAAGTTTGGTTGGTCTGGGTGAGTGTGGCGCCCGGCTAACGTGACATGTCTGGTCCTCGCTCGACTGCACTGTCCCCCGGGGGCCCATCTGCACTGAGCACAGAAGCACGTGGGCGGCAGCCGGCCGCCGGAAGAGCCCGAAGAACAAAAGACGGGGGAGGGGAAGAGCCGGCTGGCGGGCCAGGCTAAGAGGGACACGGGGGTGGGGGGCGAGGAGCCAGAGTGGGCAGGGAAGGGGCATGGGGAAGGAGCGCCTCTGGAGCTGATGGGAGGAGGGCCTCAGAGGCTGTGGCCCAGGCGGGGGGTCTGCAGGCAAAGCCCTGGTGGGGGACGGAACCGGGGTGGAGGGTTGGGGACAACAGCGCAGAAACTTGGGCGAGACTAGAAGAGAGGGACACCCGGGATTCGGGAGGCTTCTGCTGTGTCCCTGCACGCGCGTGTGCCGGAGCGTGACTATGCACACACTCACACGAGAATCTGCACACGGCGTGTGAGAAGGAGCGGAACCACAGCAGCGGAACAAGACCGGCAAGACACACAGGAGGAGCCAGAAGCTGGAGCAAGGAGACGCCAAAGAGGAGTGTGAGGCGAGCAGAGGCAGGGCCGGGGTGGGGGTGGGGGGGTCAAGGTCAGGGTCTCACTGTCCCCAGTGAGACACATGCAGAATCCCCAGGACACAGACATGGATACTGACTTCAATCAGCAAAGAGAGGGAGGCAGAGCTTTGGAAAAGACCTAGGAAGGGGAGAAAGCGGGGTGGGCTCTCTGGGGCGCCCCCCAACCCACCGGGGGCCCCTGCTCCCACCCTCTGCTGGCCTGTTGCTCGCAGGGACTCAGCCTGACGCGGAGGGCGAGGCCCCGAGGCCGAAGCGCTCTGGCGGCCAGCTCCCTCTGCCTGCACCCCAGTCCGCGGCAGCTCAGCGCGCTCCCCCAGCCCGGGGGTCGGAATCTAAAGCCCTCAGGAGTCCATGTCCTGAAGTTTCACCAGACCGGAGCGAATAGTGGAGCACAACACGGGCGATGAGCAGCATGTTTAAAAATGAACATTTTCTCAAAGTGCAGGAGTGTCTGCAGCCACAGGGCTGGCGAGGTCCGTTATAGCGCAAGAGGCGGTGAGTCTTGGGTAAGGAGCCCCGGGGCGGGGCGTCTAGGGACGCATCTGTCTGTCAAGAGGCAACATCACCACTGAGGAAGCGGACAGAAACACACTGAAACTTCGTTTACACCCCACTGCAGCAAAGCCCGCTCCCTCCTGACCGCGGACTGGCCTGTACCTGTGTGATATAATTTAGCACCTGGAGAAGAGAAATCTAAAGAGATATCGTTAATCACAAACAATCCACAGAGAGAAAAGAAGGAACAACTTACTTAACGTTACTATACTTTACTATGAGACACTTAAGTACGTCACTAAGCATGTATGTCTACGTTAGAGTTAAGCTAAGACTTAACGGCTTAATCGACATGGAGTGAGAATACGTCACTTATCATGGAGGGAGAGAAGGATGGAAGTTCAAATGGCAAACTATTCTCCAGCATGGCGGGCGCATGCTGCGGTGGCGCCGGCTCAGTGC
This sequence comes from Suricata suricatta, assembly GCF_006229205.1. Taxonomy (NCBI): domain Eukaryota; kingdom Metazoa; phylum Chordata; class Mammalia; order Carnivora; family Herpestidae; genus Suricata; species Suricata suricatta. The sequence goes on along the minus strand of NC_043711.1, from coordinate 752,354 downwards.
GCTAGGGGGGCCTCGGGCGGGGCGGGGGCGGGGGCTGCACAGCGCCCAGGCTGGCAGCGCAGCTCACAGCCGGCCCCAAAGCGGCGATGAACCAAAACTTACGGGCGGGCAGACAGCAGCAGCCACAAAAAAAAAAAAAAAAAAAAAAGAAAAAAGAAAAAAGAAAAAAGAAAAAAAAAAAAGAAAGAAAAAGACAAAAGGGGGGGGCACAGCCACCGGGTGCCCGCTGTCCCAGCCCCAGGAGCCACACGGGGACGCTCCGAGGCGGCTCCTTACCCTCCTCCCGCTGCCCCACAGGCTCAGGGGGACAGGAAACAAGAAAAACAAGAGAAAAGCATGGGATGGATAAAGGAAAGTCCACGTTCAAGCCGAGCTGGGGCAGACCTAGCCTGATGCCATGGAATGCGGCCTGCCGGGGCAGGGGCTGGGGGCGCGGGGAGACTCCAAGCAGGACTCGGCCCTGAGCGACGAGTGCACCATTGGGAAAAAAGCACCGATCTTTCAGTACACATTTAAAAACAGAAACTGTGTTGAAATTCATGTCAAGTTGTAAAAACTTCAAAAGAACAAGCCAAAAAAAACACTAGGACGTCTGACCTTGGGAAGCAGACAGGCTGGGGCTGCACGGGAAGGGCCTAGTTTTAATGTCTCCAAATCCTCCTCCTCTGAGGCAACGCTCGCTACCACCACCACCTAATTGTGAAATAGTTTGCCATCTGAAGGGGGAAGGTCAAGGACAAACTCCATCTCTTTTACCTCGAGGCCTCTGTTTCTCTGCGTCGTAGATCATGACCACTTCTGTGACCTGCAAAAGAGACGGTGTTCGAGAATCCGGGGGCCACGGGCGGCCACAAGCACATCTGGTTACCACGAACTCGCGAGACAAGTGACAGCTCGGGACTGTCTCCAGACGCTCCTCAGGGAAGTTTGGAGGCACAAGGCCAGCCTTCCGGGCTTCGGCGCCCAGGACTCATGGGACCGGAAACAGGACAGGGGAGGCATGGACTGCCTCTGTCTCGAGTACTCCCACAGGTGCATCGGGACACCAGGGACCCAGCCCCCCACCCCAGCTGGGGAGGGGAGAGAGGGGAAGAGACAAGCCCGAAGGCTCAGGTGCCGGGACAGAAGGGCCTGGACTCTGGTGCTCGGCCCTGTGCCCGAGTCCTGGGCAGCTCGGCTTGGCACTCGCTGATAGACATCCACCAGGACGGCACCTCCCCTCTCCCGGGTCCCTTGCTCACTGAGCACGCGCCACCACACACTCTGACGCTCTTCATTCTGGGTGCGGGCCCTCGGCACACTCGGGCACCCTGACAGACGGGCAGTAGTGAGGAAACGGGACGTCTGCCAACAGGGTACGTGGCCGGCGGGAGCCTGGAGCGACCCCATGCCCCTGCTCCAGGTGACTGGGATGCCCCCCTCCCCAGCCTGCTTGCCAGCCCGTCTTCTCTTCTGTCTGGCCTGCTAGAACCGAACACAGTGATGCTAACCCCCCAGAAGATTCCTAAGGATTTCAGCCTGTTCTAGAAACAAAAGCAGCCTGGGGAGGTCTGGTGTCACTGAGGAAACACCGAGCAGGTGACAGGTCTGAGAATCCCACACAACGCCCGGCCAGGGAGCGAGCGCCTGGAGGCCCGGAGCAGGGCAGCACAGGGGCCAGACCAGGGCCTCCCACCCAGCAGCGTCTGCGGCTGCTCTAGGGACCTGGGCTAGAACATTCCTCCTGCGGCAAGACACAGCGGTGTGGCTCCCAGCGCCAGGCCAGACCCCGCTTCTCCTAGCACTGTTCTAGGCCCCCCACCACGGTGCTTTCAGGTCGGCCCAGTGAGCGACCGTTTGCCCAGAAAAGCCAGCAAGCCCCCCTCCGGGGCTCAGGCCTGCTCTGCGGAAGACACAGGCCCGGAGGAGAAAGCTGCCAGGCTCCACCGCGCCCGCCCGCCCCGTGTGCTCTGGCGCAGAACTCACCACTCCGAATTTCTTGAAGTATTCCCTGAGCTCTGTCTCACCGCAATTGTGAGGGATCCCACCGACAAATATCTTATTTGATTTACTGTTATCGCTCCTGGGTCCTTTCTGCTGTTTCAAGAGGGAAAAAACCGTTAGTCCGTGTGGAGAGCACTCACGCCGCGCCCCACAGCGCGCCGGTGAGGTGCACTCTGCGCTGGGGTTAGGACCCAGCTAAAAGCCAGACCAGACGCTCCAAACCCCCCTAAATCCGAGAGAATCACACTCAGCAATCTACCGTAACTCTCTTCCCATCTTCCTACGGAGTCCCATGGGGACGGGCCCAGCACCATGGCACCACCGCGTCCCCAGTGCATGAGCACAAAGCGGGCCGTGGGTCGTGTGTGTGTGATCGTTCTGGACCACGAGCGCTGCTGAGCATAAGGCTCTATGATCCGTAAAGAGGACTTCAGGAGGGCGAGGTGGCCCCAACGACGAGAACCAGCAGCGCTTCAGGTTCCGAGCAGGTGACCGAAAAGGACTCTGGGACTTCCAGAAACCACGAAGCGGCCTGCCTCAACGGACCCTGATGACCCCTCTGCGGGACAGCCCCAAGCCTCGGAGGGAAAGGCTCACGGGAGCCCCGTTGCTCGTGGCTAGAGATGGAGGGCGGAGCCTCAGCGCCTGCTCCCGAGGTGGGGCCTCCCCACCACACTCCTTGACCCCCTTGTCCCTCTGTCCCTGGGGCACCCTGACTCTACACTGCCCCAGCCACTCTGGACAACAAGACTGAACTCTGGGGCAGGCAAAGGGTCTCACAGGTCCACACGGGGGGGGGTCACGTGCCATCAAGATATGCAGGTTACCCCACGTGCCCACCCTGTCTCGGAAAAGAACATGAGGAACCAAACGGAATGTGAACCTGGCTTGGGTTCCACTCTGAAGAGAAGAATGGGAGCCACGGGTGCACCTGTCTGGACATGGGCGGCCCTGGGCTCCATGGCTGCCACTTCAGCTGGGGGGGGGGGGGGCTCTGTGGGAGGCTGTGCTTACAAGAACTGCACATTCCAGAACTTAGGGGCGCCAGATACGAAGATGAGACATAAACACAGACAACTTTGTGAAAACGTTAACAACTGATGAAGCCGGGTGATCTGTCTGATGTACCACTCTTCCCATCTTTCCGTAAAGTTCCTAGGTAGTTTCCTAATAGGAAGTTGGGAAAACAAAAACTATTTCAAGGGTCTGAAGTCCTTGTCTACCAGGTGCAATTAGACCCTGCTAGAAAAGCACGTTCTCAGGCCCTGGCCCAGGCGTGTGGACCAGACATGTGCTCTGCCCCAGCCCGGTGCTGGCCAGGCCTCTCTGCTAGGAAAAAGCTTTCTGGATGAAGGTCTTCTCTGACACCTACCAGGTGGGGACAGGGGAGGTATGGGTGACGGTGGACAGAAGTAAGTCAGGTCTGCTCCAGCTGGTCAGGCACCAAGGGCCACATGCCGCTCGAGGAGGAGCCCCGAGGAGCCCCCCGGCACTGGCAGGTGCTGAGTCAAGCTGCTCGAGCAGCTAGCAAGCAGAGTCCCGGACCCTCGCCCATGAGCGCGGCACTGGCGCTCTGACACTGGCTCCCTCCCCCCGGTGGGCGGGGACCACCACCAATGAGAAGAGAGACCGCTCCCGGTCACAAACAGGTGTGAGCTTTTCCTCTCTGGTAAGGCGGACTAATCAGAGTGCTCTCGGCTCTGAGATAAAGTACCTCCACCAGATGACTCTGAGCCACCCAGCTGCTGTCATGCTGAGCGAGAAGGCCCGCTGCTCGGTATGGTAAAGAGTGGAGACATCAGATCAAAGGTGTGTGTTCCCTCCCGACCCCGGCCGCAAACACGAAGGACATGCGGAGAGGCCACCCCTCCCCCTGGCCCAGCCCCTTACCCATCCCTCCTTCGGCCGCGTCCTCTCTGGCTGCATTCCCCGAGGTGTGCATGGCTTTGGGTCGATCTGCAGAAGTTTCAAATGAGCCCATTGTGAATACGAAGCTATTTTCTCCAGATAAGGTGCCAGGACGGCTAACGAGCACTGCCCCCCATCATTCACCCCAAGTCTATGCCCTGCTCCAATGTCCAGCCTAAGCCCGGAAATGCTACCCTTAAGTCAAGCCCGCCCAAACACTCCTTGTCGGGAGCACCCATCAAGCCCAGCAGCAGCCATAGCTGGAGGGGCTGTGTGCAGCAGGGCCAGGCAGGTGGGCTCCGAGGAAGGACACTCACGTTCCGGCCGTCCAGTGTGTGTGGTCTGCTGGCCAGCACCGTCCCCACACAGTTTGGGTCTTTAAATTTGACAAACCCAAAGCCTCGAGACTGGTTGGTGGTTTTATCTTTCATGATCACACAATCTACAACTTCTCCATACTGGGAAAAGTAGCTGCGTAGAGTCTCTGCTCAGAGATTGGGACAAGAACACAGACACACACAGCAGAGCGTTAAGCACGGGATCACAGCAGGTGTGTAAGCACGCGTGCACGCACACACACACGCACGCGTGCACACACACACGCGCGTGCGCGCGCTCCTGGCCCTTCATGTTGACTTGCAAAGTGTGGAACCAGCAGCTCTTAAACCAGCAGATCACCTGACTGGGGGTCCAAAGACGGGAAGGGCAGGAGGCCCCTGGGAAAGGGCGGGGGAGTCTAGACATGGATGTGCGAGTCTCTGCTCCAATCAGCGAGGGGGCCATGGACAATGGCAGCGGCCAAAGGCCTTCTGAAAAGTGGAGTGTGAGGGAACCCAGGTGGCCGCTGGGAACGGCACTGCCACCAGCTGCTCAGGGCCCCAGGCCACGCCCCTCAGCTCCACCAGGACCAACCGGCAGCTCACAGCCCAGTGCCCCTCCTCCTCAGAATTCAAGGCGGTGAGTGAACCAAGAATTTTAAAAATCCTCCCCCCACTGTCTCTCGCTAGAGATGAATGCACATGACTTCAGGACAAGGTCTGACGCCTGCCTGCAGTCCCCAGCACTGGGGCGGGCCCCCACCACCTACCTTGGGTGGTGCTCCAGTCAAGGCCGCCCACGAAGAGCTTCCTGCAATTCAACAAGAACACATTAGGGTCAAGACAGTTCTCGCCTCAGAGGTGCCAGCCCTGTGCCCTATCCTAACGTGGCAATCCATGGGAAGCTGGCGCAGACCTGTGGACACGTGCCAGGAGATCATGGCAAGGACACATGCCCACCATGACCATCGCCTGGCCTGCTAGCTGTACACATGAAAAACGACATCCAGACTGGCCAAGACGAAGGGGAGTGAGGGTTACAACACGTATGCAAAGACGACATGTCCAGAGCCACACGTGGTCACTGGCAAACCGGAGAAAACGAGAACTTGCGAAATGGACCGACAGGAGCCCCCAGAGTGCAGAGATTTGGGGTGTGGTTACGGGACATGCTTCCCCGCTGCTCTTGCAAATACTATGGGTTTACAGGTGAAGGTCTGAAAGCACACTCAGCAGACCAGAGCGACAGCAGGGCTGGGGGCTCCCGGACAAAGCCTCAGGTATCTTCCACGTGGTCACCAGTAAGGACCCACGTGGCCCCAAATCACTGGGAAGCTCCCCGGAGCTCCAGACTCAGCCACTGGCGCCCTGGCCCACATCTCCCGCCTTTCGGGCAGATCCGCTAGTGGAACCCTCCAGAGGAACCACACTGTCGCCCACCTGCCTCTTCTGCACAACACACCTCTAGGGTGGGTGTAGGACCCCAACGGGCCACAGGATGGTGTCCACTGTGCCTGACGGCCCTGGGCTGGCCAGGCCTGGAAACTGAGGTGCTGGGGCGTGTCCCACAGAGGCCAGTGTGCCTGGCCGTGCTGGCCCTTACCAGGGCAGAGCTCACGTGGATCTCCAAAGACCCACAGGCCCCTCAGGCGTCACTCAGGCCTCCCGCAACCCAGAGGGTGGGTATGACGGGGTGCGGTGGTGGTGGGAGCTTTCACCGCAGCGGCGACAGCTCTGTGCTGCTGGCTTCCCCCAGGAAAAGGAGACATGGCCACTGTCACACTCAGTGGTCCTGGATGCTAACCGGCTGGTCTTCAGATACCAGCGAGTGGCCAAGGCTCCGTCGCATCTGGACCCAGAGCTCCACGGTCCCGGTGTCTGCGGCTGAGCGAGGCTTGAAGACAAACGGATCCCTGCGGGGCTGATGGTACTCCCGAACAACCAAGAGAGCTGCCGGACACGGTGCCCCTCCCTCCACCCCAGCACGGACCCCTTCCAGGTCACCACGGACTCGACTCCCGCATGCCTACCGCTAGGCTTGTTCCTACTGTGACCTGATCTCTGAAAACGGGTAACTTACGCATGGTGTGTGAGAAACCACTCCCCACCTCCAGGCAGGTATGCAGTGCCACCCTCAAAATGCCCACACACAGGGGTGCCTGGGTGGCTCAGTCGGTTAAGCATCTGCCTTCCGGCTTCAGCTCAGATCATGATCTCACGGTTCGTGGGTTCGAGCCCTGCATTGGGCTCTGTGCTGACAGCTCAGAGCCTGAAGCCTGCTTGGGATTCTGTGTCTCCCTCTCTCTGTGACCCCACCCGCTCGTGATCTCTCAAAAATAAATTAAAAATATTAAAAAAAGAAAAAACGCCCACACACAGGGGCTGCCACGGTCTGGGGAGGGGGCACCGGGCAGGCGCATCAGGCCGAGGCAGCTCTGTGAGGGGCATGTTTCAGGGGATGTGCAGATCAAGCAGCAGAGGAAGGCCTCCATTTAGGCCTCGGCTTAAGTACACATCTTCTCCTCACCCTCCAGCGCCAGGCTAGGCTCCGTGCTGCCTCCGAACGCTCCCAGGGGAGAAGGGCCTCCCCGACGGGCAGGGCGCTGCCCAGAGCGAGCCGGGACTCAGGCCACCCACGCTCGCAGGGCCTGGCGCCCAGGAAGGGCGTGGAGCCGCGTGCTTGCCCACCCCTTCCACACAGTAGTCAACAGGCTTGGCTGTGGAAACACAAATTCATGTAGGAAAAAGGGAGCTGAAGCGGTTCTTCGACACAACAAAACAGAATTCCTGGAGACACGCACGGGCCTCTCTCTAGCACGCCTCCCACCCAAACAGGCCACCAACAGGTCCCCTTCCAAGCAACCCAATCCTCTACCACTAGTCTTGGAAGGAAGAACTCGTCTGACCAGTCTTGGTTCCAGCCCTCATTTAAATTTCAAAATCAGACATTAAGGAGAAAAGGCCAGAAATCCCATAACCTCACAACTGACAAGCCATGTCGAGTCTACCCTGTGGACTGGATGGCGCAGAGGTATCGACACCTCCTCTCGCTTTCCCGTGCGGCGTGACTTCAGAGAACATTCTGGCTCACAAAGGAGCACGGGGCTCTGCTCACTCCCCAACACTTAACAAAAGATGCACACGGCGCATAGGAGAGGACACGCCAAGGGGGCAAAGCCTGAGGAGCCTGGCTAGAAGAGCATCAGGGGCCTTGGTCACTGCTCTGCACGGTCCTGCCAGGCTGTCGGCCTAGAAACCTGTAAGCCCACAGGACCTCGGGGCACCCTGCCGTGGGCTCTCGGAGACCTGCGCCGACAGGCACACCTGGTCACTCGGGGAAGAGAGCTCTGGGCTGCAGTGCCGGCGCTGTGCCAGCTGCGCTCTGAGATCCCACATCCTCTCCTCCTGTTCCAAAAACATACTTTCTCCGGTCCACAGACAGAAAGTGCCAGCAGGTTCCAGAAGGTCCCACGAGGGCCCTCCGAAACCTCAGCACAGAGCCCCAAGCTCTGAGCACCAAAGACCACCGGGCGCTTGGCAGGTCCGTTGCTGCCCGGGCACCAGTACCCTCGCTGGGTGTGCATGCAACGGGCGGTCGAGACCCGCTGGCGTGGCAGCACCTGGCGGTCGGGTGTCGGTGGGCACTCCCGCAGGGCTGACTGCGTCCTTGCCCCTCCAGCCCTTCCCTGCTCTCAAGGATAGAGTCATTATTACTCAGCAGAAGCTGAAAGTCAGGGGCTCCCACAGCCAGTCAAGAGGACCCCCCCACCGACTCTCCCAGGCCCTCCCGTGTGACCCGGAGTCAGGTCCTCGGGGAGGAATGGGCAACCCCCCCCCCCCCGAGCGCCAGGGGGGGAGGCTGTCCGTGGCCAGCAGGTGCTCACTTGCTCTCGGAGGGGGCTCTGCCCTGGTAGACTCTCCGCCTCACCCCGCCTCACCCCCCGGCTGAGGCCAAACCCTGCTCTGGAGAAAGACCCTGTTCGAGCTCTGTGTGCTTTAGGACAGCCGCAGGCTGTTTCTGCCAGAAGTGAATCTTCGGTGGCCTCCCTGGCCCAGGCCAGCCACCGCAGTCTCTGCACGCTTGCAGGCTTCAAAAAGTGCCACTGTGCCTGGCGAGACAGCCACGAATCAGTCAGCAGTGCAACAGAGCTTAGCTCCGGAGGGTGAGAAGCAGAGGGCCCCGACCAGTCCTGTGGCGTAGCGACGGTCCTTTCGACTTAAAGACGCACGACCCAGAGCTGGTACCGGCACTTCCCCACCCCAAGTGCCCCTCTGGGGCGGTCGCCCCGGGGCTGTGTGTCCCTGAGTCCCAGCCCAAGCCCGGGCTCCAGGGGGCCACCCCGCTTCTGGCCCGCCCGATGCAACAAAGACCCAGAAGGCAACTGTTGGGGCCCTGCCCTCAGCAGCTCAGGTCCCCTTCCTGCCAGCAAGGGGAGATCAGAAAACCCCCGGGTTCCCCCAGTGCCTGGCGTCAACTCCTGACGCCCTTCCCAGCCTTCCACCGTGAGCCCCTCCAAGTGCCCCCCTGCCCCAGTACCAGAGCCTCAGTCCAACAAGGGACCTCCTCCTGAAAACGCTACTCACAATTCTGAGAGGGCTTGAGGCTGTGCTGGGGACAGTCACCAGGCGACGACAGCACCACCTCACTAACGGGCGGAATGTGCACATTTGGGCCTGCCACTCCCCAGACGGGCGCTCCAGCTCTGGCTCGCCGCAAGGGTCCCTGGGGAAGTGTCCTGCCCTCCTAAGCCTCAGTCTGCCCTGCAGACACAAGGGCTCACCCTGCGCTGTAAAGCTGCAGCCCAGCCCCCAGCAGGTGCTCTAGGAAGGGCGTCAACGGTGGGTTACTGGGTGAGTGTCCGCCTGCTCACGGTGCTTGACCCAACAACAACTGAAAACAGAAAGAAGTGACCCAGAGTGGCTCCCGACAGCACAGTCACGTCACAAGTGGCAGGGACACGCTGGGAACCGGACTGAAAAGAGAGACGTTCCCAAACAGGTATTTCATTTGGTGTTATCCTGCCCCCAGATGATACTGGGCAGTATCTGAGATTCTCACAACCAGGGGTGCTCCTGGGACCGAGTGGGTGGGGTCAAGGGGGCTGCTTGCCCCGGCAGTGCCCAGGATGCCCCAAATGTCAGCAGTGACAGACCCTGCCCCAGCACAGCTCCAAAATGCCAACAGGAGTGTCTCTACCCTCCACCCGCTCAGGTCTCCACTGCCCCTACGTTCAAGAAATGGCCTCTTGCCCAAGCCCGACCTCTTCCGCCGGCCTGGGCGCTAGTGACAACAAGCATTTAACAAGCCCGCGCCCTTCTAGGCCCAGGCCTCTGGCCCCACCTACCTTCGGTGCTTCTGGTTCCAGGGGCCATGGACTTACGCCGCCGGCCTGGCACATTCTCTCAAAGCGAGCCAAACGCTGCTTTGCCTCCTTCGCACAGACTCTCCCCTTGAGGGTGTCCGGGGGCCCCGCCTTACTAGTACAACACGTGCCACATAAACACCGTCCTGCAGCTGCACGGCACAGCCCTTCCCAAGCACTCATGAACACCAACAAGATGCCAGGCGCCTCCGGAGGCCAAGAGACCAGGGGTCCCTGTCAGCCTTGTGCCCGCACCAGTTCCCAGAGTGGGAATCTCGAGAGACCCTTCGTGAAGTCAACTTCCCAAGGTGACAGCCCCCAGCTAGGTGAGCGCCTGTCCCCTGCCCCCTGGCTCAGAGGGAGGATATATCGGCCTGTCACACCCCCGCTCCATGTGGCCACACGAGACACTGCTGCCCCTATCATCCCTCTGCCCGCAGGGCCCAGCCCTCCCTCTGCTCCGGCTGATTGCGACAATCGGGAGATGAAAACACCAACTAAAAGCACGTTCTTGGCCAGCTTCCTGTCTCCCTGCAGCCTTCGCCTCCCAGGGACCCGAGACAGCTCAGGCCCGGTCCCCACCTGCCAGATCGCCCTCCCGGGAGCCTCAAACTCAGACGTGTGCACAGAGGGTGGAAGGCGCCCCCCAGATGCACAGGCTTTCTGAGGCCTTGCCCCCCGCCCCCCACCGGGCTGCTGCTCGGAAAAGGGGAGCACCCCGTCCTGCCTACCGGGAGCTCCCTCAGGAGGCCCTCACACAAGGCTGGCCAAAGACCAAAGCAAGGGAGGCTGGAGGTGACAGGGCAGCTCACTGCACGTCACTGAGCCCTGTCACAGCGGTCACGCCCGCCATCGCTGGATCTGAGCACACCCACGTGCAACACCAGCTCCTCCACGGGAACCCCCCCGAGAGGGGCAGCCAGCAGGGAGGTGTGCTTGGACCCTGGTCCCCACCCGGCCCAACGAAACAAGGAACCTCCACACAAAGAACCCGGTCACTGTTTTCCTTCCGACAAGAGTTTCTCCTCGAAGCCCGCAAGGAGGTCCGGGACGCGGGTTGTCACCGCTTCCACACGCCGCCACCGGGTGGATTTCCAGAGCAGGCCGGGTCTCCGCGAGCCCAGTCCGGCCGCCAGCTCAGCAGCCTGGGGGCCCCGCCCCCCCCGCGCGGGAAGGCCAAGGCCACGGGGAGGCGGCAGGCGCACACTCTCTGCGGGCAGATTCAGCCCCGTCTCTGGAGCACTTTGTCCCCGTCCCCTAGTTTCCAAACAGAAACGTGTGACCTTTCACCTCGGGGACGCGCCGGGGCTAAGGCTCGCCCTCCTGGGCCGCTACCGCGGGACGTCTCTCGGCAGGGGGGACAACATGCGCTTCATGTCCAGGCTTGTGACCCGGCCCGCGGGCGCCGGCGGGGCCAGTCACTTCCAGCGACAGGGCCCGGGGCCACGGCCCCCAGCGCTTTCCCGGACTCGGCAGGAGCCGGTCTCCGCCGGGAAAACGACGCCGAAGCCCCGAACTGGGGCGGAAAGGGCTTCCCGGCCCCTGTGGGGCCGCCGCTGCAGCCGCGGACGGGCTGTGACCGCGGAGAAAGCCTCGCGACCGAGAGCCGCCCGAGGAGACACCGGGCAGCGGCCTTTCTTCCTCGTCTCGGTCCCGTCGGTCGCGAGGCTCCAGCTGCAGACCCCCCGTCGGAGGGCGCGGGCGCGCGGAGACGCAGACCCCACGCCGGGCCTCCGTCGCGACCCTTCCCGTCCGCGGCGCCGCGGGAGGCGGCTCGAGCGGAAACGCGCCGAGGCCCGGCGGGGAGAAGTTGGGCGGCGGCGGCGGAACTGGCACCCCGGGCCCGCCACGTGCGCCGACCCGCCAAGTTGGTGCGCGGGCCGGGGG
>NC_043711.1:717722-740796 GCF_006229205.1 Suricata suricatta | reverse complement strand
CGTCCCGGGCCCCCTGGCTCGCTCCCGCCTCCGGAAGGTCACCGGCCCCGGCGCCCTCCCCACAGCCGCGGCCCGGATCTGCGCAACGGCGGCGGCCGCGCTACCTCCTCCCCTCAGCGCCAACGGTCACCGCGCGACACCGCGCCCGCGCCGCCGCCCTGCGCACGCCCGGGCGCGCTCCCGCACGGGGCCTCCGGGGGCGGGGCCAGGGGGTGCGCCCGCTTGAGTGCGTGCGTGCTTGCGTGCGTGCCTTGCGTGAGGCCACTCTGGTCCCCCCGCACTGTCGATGTCGCCGCGGCGTGCGCTGGGAAATGGAGTCCCGCGCGCCGGCGTCGCTCCACCTCGCCGAAGGGGGCGCACGGGGCGAGCCGCTTGCGTGCGTGCTACGTGGTGCGTGCGTGCGCGTTCGCGCTTGGGCGCTCCGAGCTAGGCACCGCGGGGCGCAGGCGCGGCTTGGCTTCCTTGTTTGAGCTCGGGTCGGAAGTGGCGCGTGCGGTCAACGGTGGGCAGAGGCCACGCCCGGCGCAGGGTTACGCCGGGTGGCGGCGCCCCTTCCCACGCCTGCGCTTCCGCTACTCCCGCGGAACTCGTCGCTCGGCAGGGGATGGCGGCGGTGTCTCGGTGGGACCGCGGGGCGGGTGGGAGCGCCCACCTTCCCCATTCCGGCCTCGCCGGGCCCCGTCCGCAGACGACGCCGCGGGTGGACGCCGGGCACACCCGTGGGCGCCCCGCAGGACGGCCCCGCAACCCGGAGCAGGGCGCCCGGCGCGCGAGCACGGGCGCTCTGGACAGCCGGGTCCTTTAGGTGACCCGTTCCGCGGGACTCAGCTCGCTCTCCGCCCGCCATGAGTTCCCTCATTCGCCGTCGTAAAATTAAGTGAATGGAAGGAGTGAAGGAACTAGGTCACAGGCAAACAGTACCAAACAAAACGTTTAAATACTCCCTCACCTCGCCCACTTTATAGTTTGCAAAGCACGTGGGCATCAGTGTCAATTACAGTAGTCACCAGCGGAGAGTAACTCGGTCCTCACTTGTAGATGGGAGAGGGAGGCCTGCTGGAGAGAAATGAGTGGTCCCGGGTAGCAGCAGGCAGGCGTGGTGTCCCCTACCCTGGAATCCGCCCTCATGCAGGCTTTTTGGATGTTTGTTTCATTGGTTTTTGTTTGGTTTGATTTTTTTTTTTTTCAAGTCAAAAGAAATCAGCAGCGCTTGGCAGGGCCTGGTAGCCCTGGAGAGCTGGACGGACATACCCAAGACGTGGACTTGAGTGCCCTGGGGACAGGGATAGGGAAGCAAACATGAAGGGCAGAGTGGCATTGTCCTTCCAATGGGGGCAGCTCAACAACTCCACTATGAGGAATTTCTCCCCAAATGCTGGCCCTACTGTGTGCAGGGAGATGTCCCCAAATGCTCACAGCGCACTCTTAACAATCAGAAAACTTGAAAAAACAAAAACAAAACAACCATACGTCCATCTGCTGGTGTCCGGATAAGCCACGAATCAAACACGTGGGAAGCGGTCAAATGAAGGAAGGCACACACACTTTTTAAAGTACATATTGTTAAAAATACAGACACTGGGGTGCCCAGCTGGCTCGGTTGGTAGAACATGTGACCCTTGAACTCAGGGTTGTGAGTTCCAGCCCCATGTTAGGTTTGGAACCCTAATTAAAAACAACAGTAACAGTAAAATCATTAAAAATACAGACACCAACCAGGAATAAAATAAGACCCATGTATCTGCTGCTGGGACAGTTTGTATCTTTTTAAAAAGCTGAACTAGCCAGCTGGGTTGTTTTCCCTCCTTTCTGACTCATTTCCTCCCTCCCACCCCATAGCAAATGCTGTGACAAAAATGGGTATGTGGACACTTGTGAATTTACTCCTGTGAATATATGCATATTGAATACACAAAATATGGTTTGGGCCCCTTTTTGATTGTTTTAAAATGCACATAACATAACATTTAGCATTGTCACTATTTCTTTTTTTTAATGTTTATTTCTTTTTGAGAGAGTGTGAGCAGGGGAGGGGCAGCGAGCGCGACACAGAATCTGAATCAGGCTTCAGGCTCTGAGTTGTCAGCACAGAGCCTGACATGGGGCTCGAACTTAGAAACCATGAGATAATGACTTGAGCTGAAGACTGACATCTAACTGACTGAGCCACCCAGGTGCCCTTAACATTGTCACTATTTCTAAAGTGCACAGCCCAGCTGTATCAACCTCACTCTGTCATGCAGCCACCCCCCACATCCATGTCCAGAACTTTCCATGTCCCCAAACTGAGACTCTGTCCCCATGAAATATGGACGCCCCACCCCACCCCCGGGCTCCCACCATCTACTCTCTGTCTCTGTGGGCGGGATTCCTTAGAGACCCCCTGTGAGTGGGGTCACACAGGACAAGTCCTTCTGTGTCTGGCTTCTGTCACTGCGCACGGTGTCCTCTGGATCCGTCCACGCGGTGGCAGGTGTGAGGATGTCCTTCCTTTTTATTTTATTTTACTTAATTTTATATGTTTTATTTATTTAAGTAATCTCTACACCCAACGTGGGGCTTGAACTCACAACCCTGAGATCAAGAGTCACACGCTCCTCAATCTGAGCTAACCAGGCACCCCCCCTTTCCGTTTAAGGGCTGAATCACAGTCCACTGTGAACAAACCACATTGTGTATATCCTCCATCCACCAATGGATATTTGGGTTGTTTCCACCTCTGGGCTATTGTGAACAGTGGCGCAGCAAACACGAATGTACAAATATCTGTCTGATCCCTTTTAATTAAAAAAATGTTAGGGGCGCCTGGGTCACTCAGTCAGCTGAGCATCCGACTTCGGCTCAGGTTATGATCTCACGGTTTGTGGGTTCGAGCCCCACATCAGGCTCCATGCTGACAGTGCAGAGCCTGCTTGGGATTCTCTCTCTCCCTCCATCTCTGCCCCTCTCCTGCTCACTCTTTTTCTCTCTCAAAACTAAACCAATTTTAAAAACTTAAAATGATTTTAATGTTTATTTTTGAGAGAGAGGAGACAGAGCATGAGTGGGGTAGGGGCAGAGAGAGAAGGAGACACAGAATCTGAAGCAGCTCCAGGCTCCGAGCTGTCAGCACAGAGCCTGACACGGGTCTTGAACCCACGAACCGTGAGATCATGACCTGAGCCGAAGTTGGTCGTCCAACCAACTTAGCCACCCAGGTGTCCCTGATCTCTTTTAACTAAAAAGTATGACTTGGTATGTGACACCACACACACACACACACACACACACACACACACACACACACAGCAGCACAGACCCTGCCTGGTCCAGCAGCGAGCGGGGCTCGGGGCAGGGGTCACGGGGGCTGTTCTGTCGTAGCTTCCACGTGGCTTGTTATCTCATTCACATATTGCTTAGTTTGTTTTTTAAATTTTTAATGTTTACTTACTCTTGAGAGAGAGGGAGCGTTCGCATGAGCAAGGGAGGGGCAGAGCAAGAGAGGAACACAGAATCTGAAGCAGCTCCAGGCTCTGAGCTGTCAGCAGAGCCCGACGTGGGGCTCGAACCCACGAACTGTGAGATCATAACCTAAGCCGAACCTAGATGCTTAGAGACACCCAGGTGCCCCGCATATCACTTCGTTTTTATTTTAACTTTTTAATTTCTTTTAAGTAGGCTCCATGCCTAACATGAGGCTCAAACTCAGGACCCTGACATTAAGAGTTGCACGTTCATCACCCCACTATAGGCTGTGAGCTCCAGGAGAGTAGGATGGGACCCCCAAAGTAAGGTGCTCCCTATGTATTTGCCAAATAAATGAATTTCCCTTCCCATGACCGCCCAGTCTGTAGGGGGCTGGCAGACACTTTCCGTACAGAGTAAAGAGTAAATACTTTTGATTTCATCGGCTGTGAGATCCTCATGGCGCTGAGTCACCTGTGCTGCTGGAGCCAGAGGACACCAGGGTCCCACTGTGGGCACGTGGGCACGCGGAGCCGGCTGCGCGACAGTGAAGCTATTTACCCACACAAAACTGTGAGTGTCGTATGATTACTGTGTGCTGTAAAATCGTCTTTCGACTTTTTTCCAACCACTTAAAAATGTAAAAACCATTCTAAACTGCAGAAGGAGTGATCTACAAGCTGATGCCAACCCTGTAACATTTTTTAAAAGTTTTTATGTTTATTTGTTTTTCAGAGAGAGACAGAGAGCAAGTGGGGGAGGGGCAGAGAGCGAGAGGGAGACACAGAATCCGCAGCAGCTCCAGGCTCCGAGCTGTCAGCACAGAGCCCGACGCGGGGCTCGAACCCACGAACCTTGAGATCATGACCTGGGCTGAAGTCGGACCCTCAACCAACTGAGCCACCCAGGCTCCCCCAACTCTGTAACATTTGAGTGTTTTGACCAAACATGTCACCTTTCTAATCAGAAATACATTTTATATGTGTAATCTTTTAACATGGAGCCTGGAGTCAGACACATCCCTGCTCTGACCCTCTGCCACTGATTCACTGTGCACCATGAAATGCGGGCAGGAAAAGCACAGCCTAGAGTCTCTCATGAAAAATGGACACGAGGAGGGACCACGTGTCAACTCACTCACCCACATGAGAAGGAACAAGCACGGTCACCCCATCTGGGAGATGAGGAAGGTGACGTCGGAACAGAAGCCACTTGGCTAAGTTGCCAGGCAGACCGTCCTGGGCCCATGGCCACTTTTGGGGATGGAGCCCAGGTTGGATCTCAGTGACCACTGGGAGGTCCCTCCTCTCTGGGGACACTGAAGCCACAGGGGAGGCTCCAAGCTGACTGGCTCTCATTGCTGTCACTTAGGGTCTGTGGAGGCAGAAGCCTCTGAGAACCTCCCTCCCCAACATCCCTACTTCTTAGCATCCATGGCCTTGTGTGGCCCCTGCCCTTGTGTGCCTGGCTTCTAACCGATAGAACGTGGGCAGAGTGAAGAGCTATGACTTCTGTGATTAGATTCCAAACAATTGTGAGATTGCAGATTCTCTGGCTGGTTCTAATGAAGCATGTTGTCCGTTGGGGACACATGGCCAGGAACTGAGGCCCCCCTCCAACAGCCCCAAAGGAACCGATGAAACCAACAGCCAGTCAGTGAGCTTGGAAGTGGATCCTTCCCTACTTGAGCCTTCAGAGGAGCCCCCAGAACTGGCTGGCACCTGGCCGGCAGCAATGCGAGAGGTCGTGAAACAGAGGACCCACAGAAATCGAGATAAGGAACCAGTGTTGTTTGGAGCGGCTACGTTTGGGGTAATTTGTTACATGGCAATAGCAATAGCCAGCCAATAATGGCCTGCCTTCTTCTGTCTCAGGCAGGGCATCCCAGGGCATCCTTTAAACTGGGTGACATTTAGGCGTGCCTGGGTGGCTCAGTCAGCTGAGCCTTTTTCAGGTCAGGTCATGAGTTGGGGGATCCTATGTCACCATTCTCTCTGTCCCTCTGCCTCTCTACCCCTCTCTGGCGTTCTCTCTCTCTCTCTCTCTCTCTCTCTCTCTCTCTCTCCCCCTCTCCCCCTCCCTACCTCTCAAAAAAAAAAGAAAACAACACTGGGTGACATTTAGCCAGTACCATCTGTTTACATAGGATGCACAGGGCGCCTTTCGCCCAGTGGCCGCTAGAGGCCCATTAGACACTATTGCAATCGGCTGCCGGCCCCGCCCCCTGCCCCGCCCCCGCCCCTCTGGCCTGCGGCCCCGCCCCGCCCCCGCCCCAGAAGGCCTCGCAGGGATCAGGCCCACGCGTCGCGAGTCCCGGCCAGGCGCTCGTCCAGCCGCGCAGCATGAGCGCCCCCGCGGCGGCCCCCATCTTCGCCCCCGGCGAGAACTGCAGCCCCGCGTGGCAGACGGCGCCCGCGGCCTACGACGCGGCGGACATGCACCTGCAGATCCTTGGCAAGCCGGTGATGGAGCGCTGGGAGACCCCCTACATGCACTCGCTGGCGGCCGCCGCCTCCTCCAAAGGTAGTCGGGCACCCAGGTGTAAACTGAGGCCGCAGGTCGCTCAGATCCGGGGTCCAGCCCGTTCTCCGGCCGCTGTGCAGCAGAGTGGAGCCTCTCCGTATCTATTTTCCCGCCTGTAAAATGAGCTAGCGGGGAGCAACAGGGAAACAAGAGGGTGGTGCAGGCACGGGCTTGCGCACAGAAGGTGCCTCCGACGTACCGGGAACTTCCAGATGGAAGGGCTGGGGCGAGGAAATGGGTCCCCACCCCCCACGACGACCTCAGGTGGCGCTCAGCCGCTCTCCCCCCACGAGGTCAGGGACGTGGAGGCTGCCCAGCACTCTTGGGGAACGTCCTGCCCAGGAGTCCCCAGAAGCCCCGCCCTGGCCACGAATAGCTCTGGGAGAGCCGAGGCTGGGAGACAGCTGTCGGGTGGCTCTGTGCCTCCGTTCAGAGCCCAAGGGCTACCAAGGGCCCCCCAGGTCCCCCGGGGCCAGGTGGGGGACAACCAGTGTCCCTGTGTGGTTGGGGTGTTTCAATCGCCTGTCTTTGGCCCTACAGGGACCACCTCCTCCCCAACTGTCGCAGGCCTGAGGCCTCAAACCCACCCCCCTTCTCTTGCAGAAACTTCATGGGCCGGGGCGGGGGGGGGGGGGGGGGGGGGGGGGGGGGTGGTGCTGAGAGAAAAGTAAGCAAGTCAAGAGATAAGCACCACCAGGCATCAAAGTCCAGGCTCTGACCTCCCCACTGAGACCGGGCCTAAAACCCACTGCCCACGCCTCCCTGGCCTGCCAGCCTCTCTGGCCTCTGGCCAGAGCCCACGCCGTTCTCTCTCGAGGCTAGTGTGTTCTGTCTCCCCCCCGCCTCTGCCCCCCCTTGTGCCCTCCTGTCCTTGTGGCAAACGTTTCTCTCTGCAAAGACCCTGGCCTTGGGCCCCCTCCTCCAGACAGCTGCCAGCCCAGCCCCAGCCTGGCATGTGATATGGGATCTTTGCCCAGGGGGCCGGGTCCTGGAGGTGGGCTTCGGCATGGCCATCGCAGCCTCCAGGGTGCAGGAGGCCCCCATCGACGAGCACTGGATCATCGAATGCAATGATGGCGTCTTCCAGCGCCTCCAGGACTGGGCCCAGCGGCAGCCACACAAGGTGCCCGCCTCTGCCTGCTCGCCCCCCCCCCCAGCACTGCCCTGGGAGGGGCTGGGGGCCCGGGCAGCACAGAGGTGGAGGAAGTGGTCGCCTCCCTGGGGAGCTCCTTGGGGCCCCCTCCCTTGCAGCAGGTGGGAAGATCTTGCACCCCTGTGACCCTCGATCTTGTTCTTTCTCCCTGCCCCCAGGTGGTTCCCTTGAAGGGCCTGTGGGAGGAGGTGGCCCCTACGCTGCCGGATGGCCACTTTGACGGTGAGGGGGCTGGGGGGTTTCTGCCTCATGTTCCACCACTAGCCCCCTCCTTGGCTTGCAGAGGGACCCTCTAAGGGACACACACGGCAAGGTTTCACTTGGGGGCACAGAAGTTCAGCGGGCATGTGGAAAACTGAGCAGAGCCCCATCCCTAGAGGAGGCAGCATGTTGAGCACTGGGCGGAGCCTCTGGGGTCTAGTGCAGACCCTGCTGGCAAGGCTGCACCTGGCCCTGACTGCGGAGCATGTGACTTCCTATGCAGGCATCCTATATGACACGTACCCCCTGTCCGAGGAGACCTGGCACACACACCAGTTCAACTTCATCAAGGTAGGACCTGCTGGGTGGCATGGCCGCCCCCAGGGCTGAGCTGGGGTGGCGGTCCGCCATTCGCACACAGGGCACTTCTCCCGTTTCTCTGGCCGCCCTGGATGATCCCCCCGATCCTGTCCCCCGCCCAGAACCACGCCTTTCGTCTGCTGAAGCCCGGGGGCATCCTCACCTACTGCAACCTGACGTCCTGGGGGGAGCTGATGAAGTCCAAGTACTCAGACATCACCACCATGTTCCAGGTGCGGCAGCCTGGGCGCTCCCTGTGGGTCTCTGCCCAGCCCCCAAGCCAGGCAGCAGCTGGGGTAGCCTGTGACGTTTGCGGGGGGGGGGGGGGGGGGGGGGGGGGGGGGGGGGGGGGAGGGCGGTTCTTGGCCTCAGGGGCTAATCTCTTGGGTGGACTGTGAGCTCCACTCAGAAGCTTGTGAAATCTCCCCACAGCCACACCACCTTCCAGGCTCCCCAGTGCCCACTGGATACAGGGATATAGCGCAGGCTCCTGCCCAGGCTCCCCCTCCCTCTGCCCTCCTCCCGCCAGCATGTCTTTACTGGTTTAGGCCCATGGTCTCTGCTGCCTGAATTGGGACCCCTAGAGGTGCCCCCCAGACTGGGACTTCCTCGTTCTGTTACTCAGCAGTTGGGCTGCAGTTCCTGGCTCCCTCCTGGGGGCCTTGGCAATTCCAAATGCTGTTCCAGGAAGAGTGGGCACTGTGGGGGTCTCGTAGGCCTGGTGGCTCGAAGTGACCTGGCATGCCCCTCCCCAGGAGACACAGGTGCCAGGCCTGCTGGAAGCAGGCTTCCGGCGGGAGGACATCCACACGCAGGTGATGGAGCTGGTCCCGCCGGCCGAGTGCCGCTATTACACCTTCCCTCGGATGATCACACCCCTGGTCACCAAGCGCTGAGCCTGCCCCGGGCCCGGGCTTGACTGCTGCAGGGCTGCAGTGCCACCCCTGTGCCCCACACAGTGCCTTCACAGCCCAGAGTGCGGCCTCTGGGCTCTCTTGGCCCTGGGTTCAAGTCTGGGCCCCTCTCCCCAGCCCCCGCTCGGCGGGACGCAGCGCCGGCTTCTGTAACCTTCCTCTAAGGAGCACGGAAGGCAAAATAAACACTAACACAGGGCTCGGCCCATCGGCACTCCGCTGTTCACGCGCTTTCGTTTACTTCTGCCCCCCCAAACCAACAAAGAAGAGCAGTGCTATGTGGACCCCTGGGAACCCGTCTCTGGGCCAGCATGTGACCCTCCTGGCGCCCAGGCTGGTGGGCGGAGTAGCCATCAGACCTCCTGAGCCCCTCCCTCCAGCCCCCAGCTGGGGCACAGAGGGGCGCCCCTGGTCCCACCCAGTCCTTTCCCACCCTCCGGTGCCCGTGCAGTCACCCGGTGCCATCCTGTCCAACACAGGCTCTCAGACCCATCCACTCCGCTCCTTCCTGGATCTGCCGGCCACATGCAGGGTCCCCAGGCCTTAGTGCCCCCCTACTCAGGCCCCACCGCCCACACACGTCACGCAGGGAGGAGGGGCGATGAGGTGGGTGTAGCAGGTTTTATTGGTTGTCCCAAGGGCCACCGCAGGGGCCGGGCATGGCCGGCACTACCGGCGGTACCAGATCTTGAGTCTCTTCTCCCGCTTGATCTTCTTCTGCAGCTGCAGGATGCCGTAGAGCAGGGCCTCAGCCGTGGGCGGGCAGCCTGGGGGTGCAGCCGGGCCTCAGTTTCCCTGTGGCAGGGAGGCGGGGCCAAAGCCCCACGCTCATCCTGGACCAGGGACTGCATTCCGGGCCCCGGCCCGTCCTCCCTGCTGGGCACTGACCCTTGTCCCCCACCGCCCCCCGGCAGAGGGGGCCTGAGCCAGCATGCAAGTCAAAGGGCTCCGCTGGGGGCCGCAGAGCTGAGTCCTGGGGAGGGTGATACGGGGAGCCCGCTCCTGTACCCCAGAACTGCTTGCGCGGGGGTCTGGCCCATCACGGTGCAGGAGCCAGCAGGATGGGTGGTGGCACCTGACCCTGGCCAGTGGGGAGGCCGAGGCCACCTCTCCTGAACCAAGCTGCCCTGCCCACTACCCGCCATGACCCGGCTCGGAGACGCTTGGGGAGACACATGTGGCCTGCCTCCTGACCCTGGGCCACCCTCGCCTGGCGGTGGACCCTTGTAAGGAGGGGGCGTGGGGGACCTTGAAGGGGCCGAGCAGCTGGAGCTGGGCAGGGAGGCCCACATGGTCCACAGACTGAGGGGCAGCCCTGGAGAAATGCTCCCCAACAGTCTCTGTCCCCAGCGCCCAGCTGGAAGGAGCAGAGAGACGTGTCACCTGGGCCTGGCCCCTGGCCCAGAGGGGGATCCTACGTGCCCCCCACCAAACCAGCGCCGTCCCCCACGAAGGGGCTCCGCGGGCCTGGCAAGGAGAGAGCCGGGGACAAACGAGCGCCACGTGAACTTGCCTCTAACGTCAAACCCGGTCCTCTGCCCTGGGAGATGCCAGGTGGGACTGCAGCCTCTCTGGGGACGTGGGGTCACGGCCTTGAGTGCCCCCCCGCCACAGAGACCGGGCCGGCATTCTGCGCCTGCACTAAGAGCCCGTCTGCAGGCCAAGCACTGACCCTGACCTCTGACCACCGTTGGGGCGGGCGCCCTGGGGCCCATGCGTGGCCAGATAACACGGGGACGCCCGGTTAACCAACGCGGACTTGAGACAGACGTGCTAATGCTTCCCCCGGGTCAGTGCGCCACACACATCGTAAGGGACATCCTTACACTTAAAAAACTATTATTCGTTTTTTCCGGACAAATATCCTGGGGGGGGGCCTGCATTTTTACTTCCTGAATCTGGCCGCCCCGGCAATCCGGGCCGAGGGAGTCGCGCTGTGCACACGGCTCCCTCCCTTCCGGCTGGGTTTGTTTGGTTTCGGACACGAGACGCAGTTTAAAGCGGGCGGAGCCTCCCCCCCAGGCCCGGGCTGGGCGTCAGCGGGGCCCAGCGGCTGGATAAATCCCACGCCGCCTCAGGGGCTGAGGGAGGAGGCCGGGGCTCACCCTCCACCCGGACCTCCTCACAGCGGGGAGCCCGCGCAGTGGCAGGGGACGGCGGGCTCACCTGGGACGTAGATGTCCACGGGCACGATGCGGTCACAGCCCCGCACGACCGAGTACGAGTAGTGGTAGTAGCCGCCGCCGTTGGCACAGCTGCAGGGGCACGTGAGGGCCACGCTGCCACCCTGGCCGCCCTCCTCACACCCCACCCCAACTCAGAGCTGCCTTCGGGGCGCACGGGGGCCGGAAACAGGCAGCAACGGGACGCGAAGTCACAGACACGACGGTGGCACCGGGCGGAGCGGACGGACCCGAGCGCCCGACGCTCCAGGGGGGAGCCGGACCCGGGAGGCCACGCGGGGTGGGAGCCCATGTGTGAACCGTCCGGACGGGAGGGGGCGCGGGGAGGGGGCGGGGGACGGGGCGTGACTGGTGAGGAGGACAGGGTTTCCTTTTGGGCTGAAGGAACGTTCTGGGGTTAGAGGAGATCTCGGAACTGCGCACGCTAACAGGGTGAACTTTTCGGCACCGCAACCCAAGAGCTGAGCGACGAAACCGGGTCCGAGGAGGCGGGCAGGCGAGGACAGAGCGCGCACGGGGCGGGACAAGCAGAGACACGACAGAACGACTGGGGGGACGGGAGGGGCGCCGGGGGCGGGCACGGGCCAGCAGGTCGCGGCGTGTGTGAGGGCCCGCGTGGCACTCACCTGCCCATGGACACGACGTAGCGGGGCTCCGGCATCTGGTCATAGACCTGGAAGAGACGGCGGGGTGTGGGCGCGGCTCGAGCCGGTGGCAGCAGCGGGCGGGCGGCGGGGCCGGGCCTACCTTGCGCAGGGCCGGGGCCATCTTGTTGGTGAGTGTGCCGGCCACAATCATGACGTCCGACTGGCGCGGGCTGGCGCGGAAGACCACGCCGAAACGGTCCATGTCGTAGCGGGGCGCCGCCATGTGCATCATCTCCACGGCGCAGCAGGCCAGCCCGAAGGTCATGGGCCACAGCGAGCTCTGCGGGGGGCCGGGGTGCTCAGCTCGGCTCGCCCGTGCCTGGCTCCCCATCCACGCCACCCCCACGCTGCCCCCGGGGCCTTGGATGCTGGTCACCGGCCCCGTTTGCTCAGCAGGAGGGAAAGCAGCTCCCCGGGGGGCCAGCACTCCCTCCGCCATCTCTGCCCGTCGGGGACCTGGCAGAGGCCCCGCTGCCCACTCCGTGCTGATACGGGTGACTGGGCATAGGCTGCACAGCGGGCAACCCTGACAGCGTCTCAGGGTCCACCGCCCCTGAGGACGGTGCAGTGGGTGTCTCCGTGCCGCAGCCCCCCTGTCACACACAGACGCTTGCGCTCAGAAGCCACAGGTGGCTGCTAATGGCCTGGGGAGCTACTGGTGGTCAGTAGGAGACACAGACGTGCACCCATCGAGGGAGGGGACCCAACGCAGACTACTCTGCGGCCAGTCCTGGGGGTGGGGGACGGTCTTCGGGCTTCTCCCAGGAAGGAGCACTGTTCTCGGCCTGCGCAACATTCCCCATCACCAAAGTCACTTCTCCGTCAGGAGAGAGAAGAGGATGGGGGCCGGGGGGCTCCGTCAGCTAAGCGTCCGACTTCGGCTCAGGTCAGGATCTCGCGATTTGTGGATTCGAGCCCCTTGTCAGGCTCTGGGGTGACAATGCATATCCTGCTTGGGGTTCTGTCTCTCCCTTGCTCTCTGCCCCTCCTCCACTCACAGTCTCCCTCTCCCTCCTTCTCTCTCAAAATAAATAAACTTTAAAGGAAAAAAAGAGAGGAATGAACAGAAAGAGAAGAATTAAGGAAGGCAGGCAGGTCACCTTCCCTGGGGGCCAAGGGAGGGACCAGGAAGCAGGGCAGGGGCACCGAGAGGGCGGCGGGGCCAGGCGAGCGAGCAGCAGGAGGCCCGAGGGACCGAGGAGGGGCAGGGGCTCACCCGGCGGGCCCAGTTCACGAGGTCGTCCAGCTTGGCCACCACATACTCGCCCCGGCTGCTGGGAAGTGCGCTGGGTTTGGGGACCACGGCTCCAGCCTTGGACACAGCCGGCTGGGTGCTGGGCACAGAACACACAGTGGGGGTGCGGGGGGGAGGTCGTTAGGCAGGCAGGCATCCCGACAGCCTCCAGCCCAGACTCCAGCCTCTCAGGGGGCAGCCCCAAGCTGGGCCCAGGCGGGGGGCAGGACGTGCCCGCTGGACAAAGGAAAGACACCCGGCCAGCCACGCTGTGGCCCCAGCCAGCCTGTCCCTCTGGGAGCTCTGTCTCCCCAACTGGAACACAGGGGTTCTCGGACACACTATCAGATGTGCCCTGAGGACAGGGACTGAGCTGCACCACCTCCTGGGAGGGGGGAGGGCCCTGGAGTCGCCACGGGCAGCTGCGGTGCCGAGAGGCTCTAGGGTGTGTGCCAGCACCCAGGAATGCTGGCCTCACCTGCTGGGGCTGGCAGCGGCCACTGCCAAATGGACACTTCGGATCTGCAGAGCCGCACCCACGCCGGAGCTGCAGGGAGACAGGGTGCAGGTGAAGAGGAACCCGGGTGCCCAAGACGCTGTCACAGGGACTACCCTGAGGGGGACACTTCACCCGGGGGCCAAATCTGGCCCTCTGCCTCTTTATGTAAATAAAGTTTTATTGACATGCAACCACATCCACCCCTTTCTGCCTTTTCATAGGCCTTTTCACAAAGGCAGAACTGACTGGTCTCCACGGGGACAACCTGGCCCTTTGTGGAAAAAGTCTAACACTGGGCTAGAAAGCGTCTAGTTCTTATTTTATAATTCTCTCATTCTCCCCTTAATTTTACCTGAGTATGTATTTAATCCCTAGAAAAAGTCCTTAATGAAACAGGACAAACTCAGCCCAAATCCATGTGCTCCTCAAAGCCTCCCATCTCCCATCTATTAAGAGGAGCCTCTCCTTAGATCTGCCATGTCCCTGGAAGCCTGACTTCCGGGCTTTGTCCCCCAGGAGGGCCCGTGTCCTAATGCCTGCTGGAGGCTGTGAGCTGAGCCTTCCTGCAACAGCAGCAAGTGAGTGGCAAGGGGACCGGCGGGGCAGACGCGGGTCTGAGCAAAGGCTCTGCTGCCACCCGGCCTGTCCCCGCTAAGGGGCCCGGACCCCACCTGCCACAGGACACCGTCAGCCCCGGTGCTGCCTGACTCACCGTGTGACCTTCAGCGGCCGGGCCCCCCCAGCCCGAGCTCTGCTGCGCTCTGATCCACACCCCCCCGCCCCCCCCAGCCCCAATGTGCCCTCCCTGTCAAGGCCCAGAGGTGGGGGACACACAGGCACTCACCGCAGAGCCAGGAGCGGGTGCAGCAGGCCGGGAGCTGCGGAGAGAACCGTGAGGTGGAGGCAGTGAGCCGTAGGCAGCAACACAGGCGATGAACCCAGGACCTAGACTGGCCTGCCAGCCCGGCCTCTGGAAGTTTGCCCACCAGGCCTCCATCCTTCCTCTCACCGGTGTCTATCTAAATTCCACTTAACAAACGCTTGGTAAAGAGAGGTCTTTCAGAACATGAGCCACGCAGTGCCAATGCCCTGCTTAATACCCCAGACCCTGAAAGAAAAGCCGACCACAGCCGGGCCACCCTCCCTTCCCTCAAGCACGTCAGGGTCGCTTCTGCCTCAGGGCCTCTGCGCTTGCGGTTCCCACAGCCCCGAGAGCCCTGCCCCACACTGCACTGCGCCAGCGGTCCCCATGGGGCAGGCTTCAGGTCTACACCAGCCCCCCACTCTCCAGACCCTGTCACCCAGTGGCATGTCCAGGTGCTATGTGGTGCCTGTCCCTCCCAAGCCGCTAGGGCCTCCCTGGGGCTCCTGGGCTCCTGTGACTTGGTGCACGACAAGTGTGCACCAGCAGACAGACCCACAGACACCAGCGAGGCTCCGGGCCGTGGGCTGGGGGCATGAGGAGCTAGCTACTGCCCAGGCTGCGGCTCCCCAGCGGGCCGCCTCTCTGTGCCTCGGTTTCCTCGGTTGGAAACTACGGGCTCTGGACACGCTCACAGCACAGTAAACGGCCTTCCCCATCGGGTGCCGCTGGGTCTCGCCGCTCCGCTCTTGGATCACGAACGCACCACCCGAACCTCGAAAACAGGTCCTGACAACGGTCTCTCCGCGTCACTGCCTTCCTAAGCAATCCTGAATTCTATTCTGTGCGTTCAATCCCTAACCCGGGGGACGGAGGTCTCCGCAGCAGGACGCGCCGGGCACCGCTCCCCGCCCGGCAGGACCGCCCCTCGCTGGGCCTGTGCCCTCACCAACCGCGACCGCAGTCCCGCGCCGCTCCCCTCCCGGGACCTGGAGGGGCAAGCCCGCGACCCCGCGACCCACTCACCCGTCAGCGCCGCCATGTTGGCCTCGGCCTTCAAACAACCCCTGCGGTCCGTCCGCCTTAGCGCTCCGGGTCTCCAGGGCCGTCTCCCAAAGCCGCTCGGCCGCGGCGCGGAAGCAACGAGCCGGGCCCGGAAGGTTCCGCCCGCGCGCACTTCCCCCGGACGCCCCACGCAGGACAGGCTGACGCAGGGCTGCGGGCGGAGCGTCCCGTCAAAAGCAGAGCTGTTGCTCGCCGTCTTCTTAGCGCAGGAAGAAAAGTTCAAAACTGCGTCCCTGGGTGGGCTCGAACCACCAACCTTTCGGTTAACAGCCGAACGCGCTAACCGATTGCGCCACAGAGACGGCGCTGCCGCCCGGCGCCCCGCGAGGCTTTATGAGGCGCGCGAGGCCGGGAAGCGAACCCGCTGCCGAAGCGGCGCGCGGGCGGCCCGGCGCGGGGAGGACTCGGGCTGAGAGCGGCCCCTGCCGCCCCGCCGAGATAGCTCAGTTGGGAGAGCGTTAGACTGAAGATCTAAAGGTCCCTGGTTCGATCCCGGGTTTCGGGAGCCATTTTGGCGTCCCTGTGAAGAGAGAAGCCCCCTCTGCTGGGGGGGAACGGCTGCTTCGGGCCATCGCGCACCCTGATGTCACCCCAGGCCAGCAAGCGTGGGACGCTGCGAACGGAACCCTCACAACCCCCGCCCCACCCCCAGGACCACAATTCCAGCCCATTCGGTCACAACCAGCAAAAAAAAAAAAAAAAAAAAAAAAAAAGTTTGCAGGAACACTTGCCGCTTGCATGTCACTTAATTCTTAACGATCCTTCAGTGTTTTACACCTGGAGACTCAGGCTTCCGCCCGCAAGCGCAGGTGAGCCGCAGGCTAGCCTCGGGTCGGGAGCCCCCTGCTGGGGCTGGGCACCCAAGCGCATGCCCGGCACAGCTGGGACTGTCACGGCCCAACGGGGAGCTCCAGGGCCCTTCCCGGTTCCTTCCCACCCCCCACCCCCTGTGGAGCTGATTCTCTTTTTAAGTTTAAATAAACTTTGCATTTTAGAGTAATCTGAGGCACAGAAAGGTTGCCAACATAGTAGAGTTTCCGTGTAAGTCCCCTGTCCTTAGCATCTGGCGCAACTCCTGAACCAAAGCGGGTATGGTATTAATTGCAGTCTGAGCCTTATTCAAGTTTCCTGTTTTCCCGGAGGGCCCTTGTCCTGTGAGCAGGGGAGCCAGCGACCCTGGAGCCAAGCCCCCAGCCCCGAAGCCATCTGACCTGCGGCTGCGTGAGACGCCAGAGCCTTGGGCAGGCTGTCCTTGGGCTTGCAATCCGCCAGAGGTCCCGGGGTAACGGTACCCAAGCCAGGAGCGGCGAAGGGCAAGTCAGGCTGGTTGAGGGAGGGGAGGCCTGGAGCCCCATGGAGAGGCCCCCACAGGGGCAGGGGGGCTGGGTGAGCAGAGGGGGGGGTGGAGTCTGGGGTGGGGACAGCGCACATGAGGCAGGGCGCTGTGAGTCAGGGATGGGGCTGGCCAGACAGGACGGTAGGACAGGGACGACGGGGGATGGGCAGTGGCTTCCCTGAGGTTCAGATTCGCACCCTGTACCCGAAATACTTTTGTTCTCTGGGAGGTTTATTTTCAGAGAGTGTGCTGGCGGGGGCCGGCGGCAGTGAGTCCCGTGCAGGCTCCGTGCTGTCAGCTCAGACCTGACACAGGGCCCCAGTCACTGAGGCTTGGGACCAGGCCCTAAGCCAAAATCAAGGGTCAGATGCCTAACCAACTGAGCCATCCAAGCAACCCACTTTTTTTTAAGATTTCATTTTTAAGCAACCTCTAGTAGGCCCGGTGGGGGCCTCTAACCTACCCACTGAGGTCACGAGTGCTGCCCCCCTGAGCCAGCCAGGTGTCCCCCCGCACCGCCCCTGCCGCCCCTGGCACAGAATCACTTCTTTAAAACGTTTCTTACGTAAGCAGTAAACTTGAAGAGGTGCCAAGGCGTGTGCAAGGCCATTCCACTGCCAGAAGCGGCGCGCCGGTGGGGCGGTGACCGCAGGGAGGGGGAGGGGGACTGCTGTCTGCACGTCCCGGCCGGGCAGGAACCACGGCCAGGGTCTCGGGATGAACCTCTCCCCTGTGTGCACCCCAGCACAGTCTCTGTCGGCTTACAATAAACAATTCACTCGAGCAATGCTCAGACAGGTCCTGTGCGCGAGGACCAGCCAGGTGAAACTAAAGGTCATTAAAGGTCAGGGTCTACACGGGGTCTACTACTACTCCTCCCTTCTCTGTGCCTGGGGCAGGCACGGGGGGCCTGGCGTCCAGACGAAGGCCGTGGGCTGCAGAGCCGGCCGGCTCGCCACCCGCGGCCCCCACAGCGCGACCCCACGGCCGCAGACACAACGGCCTGGGCCGTGGCGGGCAGGACATGGCAGCTCTCGGGCAGATGGGCTGGTGCGGGGAGCGGGGGCAGGCGGGTGAGACGGTGCCCCGAGCCAGGCCAGACGCAGCCACGCAGGGACACCCAGGCGACGGGGCGCCGCGGGGGCGGGCTGGCACTGCGGGCACGCCCCACACGGGGACCGAGTGGAAAGAGGCCGCCGTAGACCTTCCACCCCAGCGCACGACGCCGGCGCGGCACCACGGACTCGGCCACTCGGGGACAGACTGGAGGCGGACGTTCACATCGGGCTTTGTTAAACTCTTTAATACCGACACGGTGCTTCGGGACGCAGGGAGACAAATGTGCACCTCATCCGAAACGATATGGCACGAATACAATAACATGAAGTAAAACAACGCTTCAAAAGCCTTTCAGGAACTATACCTTCCAGAAAAAGACCGGGAAACAGAAGCCACAGGTGAGGCTCGTGCACACGGGCCCGGCCTGCGGACCAGGCCGCGCCGACCCCTCCGGTCAGCGGCGCTGACTTCTCTCCTCCAGGAGCTGGCTGTCGAACATTTCTTTTTCCCTTCAGAAAATAGAAGGAAACAGCTTCACTGTAGTAACTCATTGCGTCTCTCTCTCTTCAGCGTTTGTTTGTTTTTGAGAGACGGTGTGAGCAGGGAAGGGGCGGAGAGAGAGGAGGACCCGGAATCCAAAGCAGGCTCCAGGCAAGAGCTGTGAGCACAGAGCCCGACGCGGGGCTCGAACCCAGGAGCGTGGATCATGGCCTGCGCTGGAGCCTCACACTTAGCCGAAGGAGCCCCCCGAGGGCCCTAGTCATTCATTGTGTCTTAGAGAGTAGGAAAGAGTCAGTGTCTCACGGGGACAGAGTCTCAGTTTGGGGAGATGGAAAGTTCTGGAGATGGATGGTGGGGGCGGCTGCAGGACAGTGTGAGTGTGCCTGACGCCGCTGAGCTGTGTGTGGGGAAACAGAGAAGGTAAAGTTTGTGTTCTGTGTGTTTTATAATTAAAAAAAAAATAAACCGTTTACAGAGAGCGAGCTATCCAGTTGTCCTTGTTAAGCGACTCCCCGGTAAAAAGAGTGACACAAGCTGAGGCCTGGCGTGCCACACCTGTCCCGGCAGCAACAGTGACAAAAACTGCAGACGCAGATGGCGCCCAGAGAAGCGCCCGCAGGACCACGTGAGCACACGGCTCCGGCCGAACAGGAGGGGACAGGGACAGCTGGGAAGGGACAGCCGCCCCTCGCTCTCCCGTGGCCAGTGGCACAGGAGGCCTCCCCACCCCCGAGGCACGCTCCGGGGGTGACGGTCCTCGCCGTCTGGCATCCCGGAGCAGTGTGCCCGGCTGGCCCTGGACAGAGACCCTGGCCGGTGACTCTAGTTGAGTCTTCAGCCTGTCACTGCCACGCGGACCTGGCCTGTTCCCAGCAAGGCCTGGCAGCAAGCCCAGAGACAGGATTAGGGGCTCTGGGGGCCAAAAACCCAAGGGCGGCGCACTATGCCGACGGAAGAGAAACATCTTGATCACCGCAGTCTTCTGACTGGCCAGGATCAGGCCAGGGCGACTGCCAGCACGGAATCCTGCTGTTTTCTCCACGGCCACGGCGTCGGGGCGAGGGGGAGAAGGTTCGAAACGCAAACATGAGCAACTGCACAATGCGATTAGGCCCAGCGAGGCCGGCACGCGTCTAGGAAGCGGGCCCGGCGGACAGCCCGACGACCGTGGCACAGGCCTGGGCTCGCGCCCGGGTCTGCCTGCCCTGACCCAGCTCCGGGACCCCGGGACGGGGGCTCTGCCGCTGGCTTCACCGGGTCCCCCCTCCGGCAACGCCTGGCCAAGTGCTAACGTGCATTTCGACTGCTCACGAGCCATTCCCCCACCGGGCACCTGGGCCAGCGCGGCAGGAAGAGGGCCCGGGGTCACAGCCACCGGCTGCCAGCAGCCCTCGCAGACTCGCTGCCGCCGGCCGGGTGGGCGCCTACCGGTAGCTGAGCGAAGGTCCCCGGAGGTACTTCGCCTCGGCCGTCTCGTAATCCACAGCGTCCACCGCAGCGATCGCACAGATGATGGCCTGCAAGAGGGTGGGGCGTGCTCAGCCGCGGGGGGGCCCGCGCCAACCTCGGACAAGCCCCACAAATGCGCACGGAATCTGAGAAGTCTCTGCTTGTGAGGATGTCCCCGAATGACGTCAGCAACACCACCTCGGGGACATGAGGGAGACGAGCTCGCGTCACCAGCAGTGGGGGCGGAAGGCGGGACCCAAAGCCGCCGGCGTGCTTCCCAGTCCGTCAGCCACCCGGGCCACAGTGGGAGAGCCGCGATGTCGTTTCGCCAGGCGGCGTAACGGACTCTCGGTGGGCAGAACGTGTTGCCGAAGCGTCTGTGCCGGGCGCCCGGCAGGCACAGTCCGAGGCGCCTGCGGCTCGGCACCTCCAGCTCCCGGGTGCAGCCCGCTGTGGGGCACACACTCCGTGAAAATGCAGTCGTTCGGGGCGCTGCGGGGGCTCAGGCGGTTGGGCTATGACCGGCTCAGACCACGATCTCACGGTTCATGATGTCAAGCTCCACGTCGGGCTCGGTGCTGTCAGCACAGACCCCAACATGGATCTTCTGTCCCCCACGCTCTGTCCCCACCCCCCACTTACACTCTGCCAAAGCAAACATTTAAAATATCTTTATACGCCCCCTCTTCACACGGGCACTGCTGGCGGCGGGGCAGGCTACTCGGGAGAGGGAGTGTCCCGGGCACTGTGGGGGCTCAGCGGCATCCCAGGCCCCACCTGCTCGGTGGCAGGAGCCCCCTCGGGTGGGGGGAACCACAGTGTCCCTGGGGCAGAACCACCCCGTTTGAGAGATGCACACAGAAGTACTTCAGAATCAAGACCTGGGGATCCCCCCCCCCGTAATCATCTGGAAGGAGCGAGGCCACTGTTCCCACGGCGGGCTGGGCACACAGGCCGCTTCGCTTGGGTGCACGTGTGGAAGCTTCCAGTTTGAATAAAGTCACAGATTTTTCGAGTTGGGTCATTTTTCACACAGCCGTGACCTTAAAGACACCGGAGGGGTCTCGTGCGCTCCTGCCCAGCGAGCCGTGGCTGCCGGTCCAGGACGAGAACCCCGCTCCGCGGGCAGCTTCCGTCTGGGAGGGTCCCGCACCCACGCGCCTTGTCGCCGGCACACGCGGACAAAGCCCTCGGCTCCCCCATCCCCGGCCACAAAGCTTAACCGCTGAGACCCGGTCACACTGTCCCACCGCCCGCGGAGCAGGCTCCACGCTGCAATGCCCCCCGCCCCGCAGATTTCTGGCGCCCGCCCCAGCCCCGTGGCAACCCCCCCCCCCACCTGTGCCCGGCGGCCACTCACTTCAGGCAGAAGGACATCCAGGATGAAGCGGATCCTGTCGCCGTTGACCCGCGCCAGCGCCCTGCTGCCCGTCTCCTGGTAGACGCCCTGCAGGTACTTCACCACCAGGTCCAGCTGCTCCTCGTCCTCCAGGTACGTCTCGACGCAGGTCATGTACTGGCCCGAGTGGAGGAACGTCTTCAGCCACCGCGACGGCTTCCTGTTCCTCAGGATGGCCCGTAGGTGGCCCTCGGCGCCCCGCGTCTTCACGATGTACTCCACCAGCTTCTGGTTGGCCCGGTCCCGGGCAGCCCGCGAGCGGTCGGGGAGGACTTTCCTGCAAGGCTGCCTCCTTCCCTGGGGGCTCCCCGTCATCGGCTCCTCGGGGTCCCCCTTGCTTAGCTGGGGAAACCTGGTCCCCAACACATCCTGCTGGATGGACTTGCGGACGGGGTAACCTGTGGAGCACCGACGTGTCCTGGGGCCGGGCCGCCGGCCTGGCTGGGAGGACTCCCTGCCACCCCGTCACTACCTGTGTGCCCGGCTGCGGGGGGAGAGGCGCCAGCCGCCCGGGACACTGGGGCGGGCCCAAGGCAACATGCGCAAAGCCACCTCCTCTGATGGGACCCCACATCTCTCCCCAGCTCAGCCCAATCCACGTGTGGCCCAAATGAGTGGAGCCCCCGGGCGCCCCAAGGAAGCACAGACCCTAACAACCGGAGACAACGGGGTGCAGCCTAACCGCTGGTTAACCAGACCGGGCAGCAGGGAAGGCAGGCACAAAGTGCCACCGGCCACATTTCAGAGGAGAGGCCCAGTGCCCAGGGGGCAGGAAAACGGGCAGGGCTTGCCCTGGAAATCTAGGCTCAGGCTCGGGATACGGCAGGGCCTCCCTCCGGACAGCACCGCCCCCCCCGCGC
Organism: Suricata suricatta; assembly: GCF_006229205.1. Taxonomy (NCBI): domain Eukaryota; kingdom Metazoa; phylum Chordata; class Mammalia; order Carnivora; family Herpestidae; genus Suricata; species Suricata suricatta. Next base: position 719,107 of record NC_043711.1, on the reverse strand, counting down.
CTCAGACACAGAAGACGGCTACCCCTCCCCCTGCGGACGAGCCGGCGCACTTACTTATGTCGGCCGCGTAATACTCCAGGAAAGAGCCGGCGAAAGAGCCGCAGCCTGCAGAGGAGGTGGGGGGGCCCGGTCACCGCCAGGGGAGGCTCTGGAAATGCTGCCCACCCCGTGTCAGCACCGCCCAGACCGCCTCCAGAGACAGCTGACAGGGACGCACACGTGGCCGTCAGGATGCCTCGTGGCCCAGGGGGGCCCAGAAGGGCTACCGTCTAGACTCCCACCAGCAGGACTGGGGCAGACGGAAACCAGCTCTCCACCTCCGGGTGTCTGCCCTGCTGCCCGTGTCGGGGACAAGACACCACGGCCGCTACACAGTCTCCCTGTCTGAGGGAGAGGGGGCCCACGTACCGAGCCGGACCCTGTAGTCTGTGATCAGGGAGACGCACCAGCCGATGGCCTGGTCGAAGTCCTCCTTGGCTTCGTTCTGCAATGACACGGTCCGGACGGAGACGTCAGCAGGGGGCCGCAGGGGCTCCCCCCGCCGTGGCCGCGCGCGCCTGGCTCCGGTGTCTGTTCTGCAGACCCAGGCCTGGCGGGGGGCGGGGGCGGCATGCACACGGACACCTAGGTCAGGGGCCAGAACCGCTCAGAAAGGGGTCACGTGTGAACTGAGCGCTTTGGGGCTGGAGAGCCGGTGACTCTACGGGAAGAAGGCAAACTTTGCCCCCGCGTGTGGCCGAGGTTGCCCTCCCACAGACAAGACTTGGAAGTCGTACAACGTAAACCCTTCTGGGGGACTCTGTGTCCTCTGCTGGGAACAGTGCCGGGATGGTCAGGAGACGTGCTGCCCTGGGAGGACACTTGGCCACCAGTGGGGGGCCCACCTTCAAACCAGGACCTCGGAGCCGGACGGGGACCCGCCACCTCCGCCTGGCTTCCTCCCGTGGGACGGGGTGGGGCTCGGGGCTTGGCCGGGCTTGCTGACTGGCAGCAGGGACGGCGGGCCGTGTGGCCCCCCCACTCGGGAAGCACAGGGCAACGCCGCGGCTGTCACGGGCCCGAAAGTGCACACGGCCGCTCCCGGAGGAGCACGCCTCCTGCCGGAAGGGCCTCTGGGCCCCCCACGCCCCTCACAGGCCAGCCTAACTTTTCTCAGGGAGCAGGAAGACAAGGACAGGCGTCACCCCAGTGTCTGGAGTGCGCAAGGCCACGTGCCGTCCTTGTCACAAAACACAACTCTTCACGTGGTCAGAGCACACGGACCTCGAGACCTGCCCCCCGCTCCCGGAAAGCTGTCTGCAGCCCTGACGGGGCTGTGGGGTCAGGCTCCACATGCTCGTGGGCTCGTGCTTCGGGGAGCAGGGCTAGAGCCCCGTTAGAGCCCC
>NC_043711.1:707624-717622 GCF_006229205.1 Suricata suricatta | reverse complement strand
GGCCCAGGAGCGCGCTCCCTGGGACAGAATGGTTCGGCCGCCTTCGTGTTTTGCAAGCTGGCGTCTCAACAGTCAAGAAGAGCACGTGGTTCAGTGGACACTCGGCTCGCGGGCTCAGTGAACAACTGAGGTGACGGCCACATTGGGGGGCGGGGGGCGGCCACCGGAGAGTCACTGCGGCCTCGCACCCGGGCGGGCCGTCCTCTGTGCCACAGCCTCGCCTGTGCGATGAGGGGCGGCCGGCAGCCTCCCGGGGGGCTGTGGTCCCCGCCAGGCGCGGCCCCACGGACCAGATTCCTGCGGGGGCCACGGCGACCCGCTGCCGAGGGAGCCGCTCGCAGAAGCGCCCACGGTCCACCTACCAGAAGCGCCTGCTTCTCTTTGCAGTCGAAGTGCTTCAGCCTCCGGAGAGACACGGTGATGCTGGAAGGAGACGGCAGGGTCAGCGCGCCGTCACCACCCGGCGGGAGGAAACGCCTCCCTCTCCTCTGCTGAGAGCAGGCGGGGCCGCAGGCACCCCCGCGGGGGACCAGCAGGCCCCGAAGGGACCCCTAGGGGACGCGGCCGAGGCTGCCCGTGGGGAGTGGAAACCAGAGGCCAGCTCTACACGTTCGCCTCCAAGATGTGTTTCCAAAGTGTCCTTTGAGCAGAAGGGGACGTTCATGTGCGTTTTCATCTGGGGACTGAGGACCCATAGAGGCTGACCAGACAACCGAGCAAATGGTGAAACCCAGGGAGGCAGGTCCTTGGCTCACAGCACCTGCGGCGACCAGACCACAGTCCAGTCTGGGGGACGGGCGGGACTCAAGGGGTGTCTGGGCCCCGTTTCCAAGCCGGCAGACAGAACCTGGCCACCTGGACTGCCTGACAGCCCCTCCAAACAGCCTCTGTCTGGACTCTTCCTCCGGGAGCTGGACCGCAGGGCCCTCCCCAGCCGGCGCCCCCGAGCCGGCAGGCCTTCACCCGGGAAGCATCTGCAGGGAGCGGACAGCTGGGTTACCCTCTCCCTTTGGGGTCCATGTGCCCCTCGATGAAGAGCACGCTGGCCTTCTTGTCTCTTCGCCGGATGCTCTTGACCTGTTGGCAAAGTCGAGAAAATAAAGCATCAAGCACCCAGGAGAGGCCGCAGGTCTGAAACAGCCTCCTGACGCGGTCCAAGGTCCAGTGCTCGCGGCGGGGCGGGACCACGCGGGCTTTGCGTTCTTCTCTCTCGTGAGACCGAGAGCGAAGCCTGCCACCACCAACCACCTGGTGTGGGACACGTGACCCTCCCCCGGCCCCGCAGGGCAAGCTCACCCTCATCTTCAGGATGAGAAACTTGAGCGAAGGGACTGGGGACCAGCTGAGGACATGGGAGCCGGGGGCTTGATTTCGACCAGCCCCCCCCACCCCTGGCGCCACCTGCGCATGTGCTCGGGCCACGCGGTTCCACCCACATGTGAACCGCGCCTGCCGCTGCGGCGGCCCCATCCCAGGGGGCCACGCCCACCGCGCCGGGAGTGTCTCCGGACTCCCGTAAACACCTTATTACATGTCACGGCCTCTGACAACTAGCATCACAGAGTCCTGTCTACACCACAGGGGCACACAGGAGGATACAGGATGGAAGGACGAAGAGCCAGGATGTTGCCTCCACCCAGAAAGTACGCTGACAGCGCACACGGGAAGCCCGGAGCTCGCCGCGCCTGGGCCCGACACAACCTCAAGCATCTCGACGCTCCGGAGGGAGGGTCTCAAGTGCACATCAGAAATGAGCAAATGGCACCCGTCCTTTCCGGCAGGTTTTCGCAAGCCTGCCTGGCAGAGATTGGACCCAGGACCCTCACGCTCAACTGCACCCAGATGCTCAAACTCCTCTGGCTGGGGCAGACGTCTCCAGAAACCCTGCTCGTAATTAGAAGCCATCGGTTTCTCCCAGGAGGCGTATCTGCCGAGGTCCAGAGGGCAAGCCCGGTGGGCGGGCGGGGGCGGGGGTGGGTGCTGTGGCGCCTCGGGGCGGCCCCTGCTCACCACTGCCGGCCAGAAGGGGTACTTCTGGTGTTTCAGCCAGACCAGCATGCCGACTTCGAACGAACGTGGTTCTAGAATCAAGAAGAAACAAAGACAAAAAGAACACTGAGTCAGTTCCCAATGATGCGCCAAACTCAACGGCTTTCGAGAAAACAACTGCACGCGCTCCGGCCAGAGGCCCGGCGGTTCGAAGGGCTTTTCACAGCAGCGCCGGCCGCGCGCCTGCCCCGAGCCTGAGAGCTGGTTTCTTCACGGGACAACGTGCCCTGGTCACGCAGGTGGTGACAGGGGAGACCCTGGTATGCAGGGAGCCTTTCCCGCGTTTACCACTTCTCTGTAAGTCTCAAATTCTTCCAAACTGGAACATTTTGTAAAAAGTATAGCATAGAAACCCCAACACGAGAACCCAATTCCTAGGAAGCTCATCAGTCTGAAAAACGGGGCTCTTAAAAGGCAAAAAAATAAAAATTGAAAAAAAAATAAATAAGTTACCAAAATCATCATTTGGTAACTCCGTATTCACGAACAAAATTTGTCAAGATTTCCAACCCCCAGCGGCCAAACTGCAGAGCGGATACACGACCGGACGCTAAGCGATCAGGGAACCGACCCCCGCAGACACAAGGCTGTTCTTCCCCGCGGAGCCGCCTCAGTGACCGGGGCGCCAGGCCCACAGATGGGCAGACGGCCGGCAGCCATCTGGAGAGAAGCACTCAGTCTGAAAGAGTCGTCAGGGCCCCAGAGGGCACAGACAGGTCCCAGGAAACACCCAGACACGGGCCAGGCCGCCGGGGGACCGGGACCAGACCACGTCAGACGGAAGCACAACACAAGGCCGAGAACAAACCGCCGTCTCTCGGGCTGCAGCCCCGCCTCCCCCAGCGGCTGAGAGGAAGGTGCCCTGAGGAAGAAGACACAGTGTCCCTACTCGGCCCAGTGGGCTGTGCCCTGCTCCCCGGAGCCCAGCCCGCAGTCACCTCCCGGGAACGCTCCCCACAGGAGATAACTGACGGTGGGGGAGGGTCAGTAACACACCGTCGCCGGAGGAGTCACGGGAAGTCAGTGTGGAAATGCACACTCGTCCAGTTGCCAAGTGATAAAAGGAAACCGCACGGCCCCCGGGCAGCATGTGCCGTCGGGTGGGAAACAGCCGCGTCACAAGAGCGCATCGTGCACGGCGGCCTCTTGGGGTGCGGGGGTGGGGGACCTTAAAGGACAAGCCCCCCCCCCCCCTTCCAGGTACCAATTCTGAGACATCTGTGAATCCATTAGTTTTTTCAGGACAAAAGGGCTAAAAAATACCAACTACATTAAAACGGACAGCTCAGGGGCAAGCCTGGGCACGAAATCCGTCTAAATGATTCATTCCAGGAACCACACTGGTCTGCTGCTGGTTGTCGGTTCAGGATCCTGGGTCGGCGTCTCTGAACCTTCCACAGAGGCCCCGGGCACCCCTGCACACGGTTTGCTGGTGCCCATGACACGTGGTGGGGGCTGGGGCTCCGCACCTCGGGGAGGCCCCCGCCTCTCTGGACACACGTGCAAACGCCAGCCCCAGCGGTCCCGAGGCGGCGCTGGGCCACCCCCGAACGGTGGCGACGGACCCGTCTCTCCACTCGGCTGTCCTTCCTTCCCACGGAGGGGACGGGACGACACATAAAGGGAGCAGCGAGCTGGCGGCGAGGGCCGGCCTGCCTCCTCCCAGGAGTCCCTCTCCCCTTTGCGTGCTTGTCCCCAAGGCAGAGCGCGCCCCCGGCCTTACCGTGGTACAGCAGGATTCGGGGGGGCTCCTCGTCGTCGTCGTCCTCCTCCAGCACGGGAGGCTCGGGCTCGGACCCCGCGGACGCCCCGGGAGAGCGACGGTCTGCCAACAACGCCAGAGCAGACTCTCATCATTCCCATCCCAGGGACTCGTCCCAAGAAAAACATGTCCTGATCCGTGACCACAAATGCAAAGATCTAAGATCCCGTGTCACACACGTTCACACTGCCAAACAGGGTTCACTTTGACTAACGTACATTTAAAAGAAAAACAAGCAGGAGGCAGAGGGCGAGGGAGGGGGAGGGCTCTCCCGTCTCCGTGAAAGGCCGGCACACAAAGCGGCGCTCTGGGCTCGGGCAAGGGGAACGACCGACCGGGCGGAGAGGACGCGGGGTCGAGGGTCCCAAGGTGCCAGACCATGGAGAGGCGGCTGCTTCTCGATCCGCATCCCGGACACCGGGACCCCGCAACATAAAGACAGAAGGAGCCGCAGTGCGTGACTGCAGACACACAGGGCCTTCCTGGGAATTCTCAGCACGCCGGGAGCCCAGGGGAGCCCAGGGGCGCCTGGGCGGCCAGTCGGTCCAGCGTCCAACCTCGGCTCAGGTCATGATCTCACGGTTCGTGGGTTTTGGCCCCACGCTGGGCTCTGTGCTGACAGTACAGACCCTGCTTGGGATTTTGCGTCTCCCTCTTTCCGCCCCTTCCCTGCTCTCTCTCTAAGATAAATAAATGTAGGGGAAACAGAGGTCGGGAGCCTGCCGGGGGAGCGGATCACTTCCGAGGCTCCCGGCCGGTCAGCGGCAGTGTGCTAGTTTCGCAGGATCGACCGTCAGGTCGCGGGGCCTGGGGTGCAGCGCAGCCTTCCTCCAGCACCCCGAACCTTCTCCGGCTCAGAACAAAACTGAAGACGCGAGAACACGGGAAGAGCTGGGCTAACTGCGAGCCGGCGGAGGGACTGCCAGAAAGGAGCTGAGAAATCCTGCCCTGCACCTATTTTGATTGACTCTCCCGAGGCTCTGGTGAGCTGCACCGGGAGCCGGCCCCACTCGGGCCTCGGGGGACCCCGGGGGACCCCGACCCGCCCTCCGCCGGCGCGAGGCTATTCCCGGCCACAGACCTTGGGCTTCCTCCGCCAGGACTCGAAGATCTTCCGTGTCCTCTGTGGGTGCCTGGGGGGCAGGCGGGCGCAGTCTGGCAGCGCTGCGCAGGGTCATGCATTTCCTGGGCCCCTGCCTGGAGGACACCGCTTCCCCCGGCTCCAGCTGCGTCGTGGGTGGCCTCTGGTCAGCATCGGTGCACAGCCGCTTGGCAGGGCGGCCGTGGGCGTCTGGGCAGGCTGGGGGCACGGCGGGGCTGCGCACACGCAAACTAGGGGCTCGTCCTCCGGCCCACGGCCCCTCCTCCTTCACTCGGGGGGGTGAGCCGGGGCTGCCCGGGCTGCTTTTCTCGTCGTCTCCCTCCGAGAGCGAAGGCGCGCTCCGACCCATGCTGGGCTCCCGGGCTGAGCCCCTCCCCGGCTTACTGGGGGTCGTCCGGCTTGCACAGCACATTCTGGACCCACTGCTGCCCCGAGAACCACCTCCAGCTGGCGGGGCAGCCCAGGCTCGTGGGCTTCCGCTTTTCCCAAGCAACTTCTTGTGGTCCGCTTTGCACCTGGAGTCCTCTTCACAAGTGGGGGAACCTGACAGCCTTGGGTGGACACGCTCCCTCCTCTCGGGTCCAGATCTGCCCGGCACAGCCTCCCGGAGGCAAGAAGAGCCGGCGTCACAGAGCAAGGAAGCCAGTCCCGGGGGCCTCTCTCGTGCGCGCGGAGCAGGTCCTTCTCCCCCCGAAGGGCCTTCCGGAGGCGGAGCAGCGCCCCCGCCCAGCGCGTCCAGGGCCACTCGAAGGGAGCGTCTGTAGGTCAGCTCCTCCAGGGCTTCGGCGGGACCCTCGTGCTGGGCGGCTGCAAGGACGAGAAGCAGACAAAGCCTGGTGACCACCGAGCACGGCCACGGCCACGCAAGCCCCGCACAAGGTCCGTGGTGGCTGTCACACCTGAAGGGAGGTCTTCCCCGAAGGGGGCCCAGGCCACAAAACAACATCTATTGTTCAGGGCCGCGGGGGGCTCTGCTTTTCCACAAACAAACCGGCTGACCCTAACCTGCCTGGGTTACAAAGATAAATCCCTGCAGGCTCCCCAACAATAGAGCCGGCAGACCCAGCAAACCATGCTCAGGCGCTTCCCGCTTCCCCAGATCGGCTCAGCCTCACGACTGCAAACTCCATCAGGGTCAAGAAAAAGCCTTGCCAACTCCATAAAGAACTCGGCCGGCACTGTGTCCTTGGGGGGTGGTGGCAGTGAGGGACAGCCCGTGAAAGGGACCCACTGTGGGCTGCTAAGTTTTCTGTCCTTTGCATGGGCGCTTCGAAGCCAGAAAAGAGCATCAGGAGCCTGGAGATTTCAGCCTGGCCTCCCAGAGGCAGTGGTTCTGTTTCTTCATTCCGACACACAGGCCGGGACTACTGATCTGAACAAGACGACGGCTGCGATACCACAACTCAGCGGGCACCGCGCCTACCACCACCGTGTTCTCCCCGGTTCGTGTTAAAAGCTCCTACAGATAGCCGGCCCCCGACACGATCTGAACAAGTGACCAGGAGCGTCTGACAGGCGACGGCCCGCCTGCCTAAGATATGCCGGGGGCTGCCGCGTGGGACAAAAGACACAGAAAAGCGGACCCTATTTCGTAAACACCCCTGGAAGGACTCCCGGTCTTTTCACAAGACAAACAGCTCCTGGTGCAGGGGTGCGCGGCCCCGCTCGCAGGCGAGGAGACCCCTCTGCTCCGCCTGCCGAGATGCTGCCAGGGAGGCGGGCAATGGGCCCAGCGCCGGCTCGGGCGCCCCCACCTAGGACAGGCGAAGGGGGGGTGGCGGCCTCCCACCTCCGACCGGCCTCGCCCCCACTCAGGAGGGCACTGGCACACGAGGGGTGTCCAAAGGGAGCTGGTCACACAGTCCTCTCTTCTGGGAGCCCGGCTACAGGATCTAAATACGCAACCCACTGCTCTCAAGCCCCAGGTAGAGAAGAGAGCAACGCCAAGGCCATTTCTGCAATCTTACTATGGGGTGGGGGCAGGGGGAGGAGAAAGCACGCGTCTTCCCCCCTCTCCTCATGGAGGCAAACGCGCCCCGAGTCTTATTCTTATATGCACTGGAGGCCACGGGTGTGACCGGCAGATCCCAAGGCTCGCAGCCGGCCGCGCCGGGGTCGGTTCCGGGGCCGGCTCTGTAAGGGTTTAAGGAAGTAGATCTGTTTGCTTCCCCTCCTGCAGCTCAGCGCTCCCTGGAAAGAGGGGTCTTTCCACCCTCCCACACTGACCCTTTGTTACTTAGCCGCGCTCTTACCCAACGCCGAAGCGATCCGCTCGATGTGAGCCGTCCGCAGGGTCTCCGCCTCCGTGCTCCTCACCTCAATTCTGCGGGGACAGAAACGCCATTAGCCGCTACCAGCCAAGACCACAGACGGTTTCAACCGTGTTTTTCTTTAGAAGACAAAAGAATTAAATTCACTTTCTTCCTGCTCAACCTTCCACTTAAACCAAAAGTCTTGGCCAACTAGGAATTCGTGTGCCTGAGGTTAGAGGCAGTAAGCACGCTGGTGAACGTGCTCTTTCCGCCTTTTTTCCCTTTTAAGACAGAAAAGGTCGGCTGGATTTAAGAGTAAAAATGAACTCAAATTGTGACTTGTAGGAGGCAAATCCAACTTTAAACTACACAAATAACTCCTTTGTTAGACTTTCAGAGTAGAAGATAATGTCACTAAAAGCTGTTTACAGCCCAGCAGGTGTGTTTTAGTTTAAAAAGATGCGCTTTCCTTTTAAACTCGAGTATTCAATTTATTCAATTACTTTCCCAGCCGCAGGGGAAGCGTGAGCTGGGGACTAAGCAAGCTTAGGAGGCAGCTCTGAAGAGGGAAGGGGACCTGGGGGAGCTGGAACCAGAGGACGAGGTTTTAGTCTCTTTGAATTGGGAATTTTTCCGTTCGACACAGCAGTGCCACGATCCTGCGTGACTCGGGCATTGTAATCATTCTGGGCAATATTTTGTTCCTCCGTCGCTAGAGAACGAAGAGAAGGACGCTGCCACGTAGCCACGTATTTGCCGTCTGAATGCTAAATAATAGCTTCTCTTTAGACGGACAGGCTGAAACAGGGCACGCCTCAAAACTGGCGGGCCTGCACACGGTTTCTGAGAAAAAGACACGCGAGTCTGTGGGAAGGAGACACCCGCGTGGCCCCCGCAGGAGCCGCCCCGCGCGGTCGCGTGCTGGTCCTGCTGGTCCTGCGCCGCTGTCTCCCGCACTGAGTGCTTCGTATCATCTTCCATCTCCACGCGGCCACACCGAAACCAGCGTCTGCCTCTTACGAGTACTGCAGCGCAAGTCAGTCACGATAACTAAAGACTTAGTAAACGCTTAAGAGTTTTTCACTTTTTTTGGGGGGGGCGGGTTACAGTATAAGAAATCCCATTCAGAAAAAAAAATAAAATAAAAAAATAAAGCCCACAACACTTAACTTTTCATCTAGGGAGAGTATTTGAACACTTAGAAAAAATTCCTTTTTTCTCTTATTTTTTGTTGACATCTCCGTTCTGGCCAAAACCTATATTTAAAAAAAAACAAAGCAAAAAACAAAAACAAAAAACCCTTGTTACTAAGACACAAAAACAGCTGACACAAAGCAGCACTGGGCGGCAGGAGCCCTTAACTCTTAAACCATACAACCCCAGGACCTCAGCAACCCCCTGCGGAACCCGCCCTTTTGCAGGTGGGGAGACCAAGGCCCTCGAGGGCAGGGGCAGTGCCAGGCAGGCAGCAGGACGGCTGCCCCAGCCTCAGCCCTCTCCCTATCACGCTGCTAGAAAGCCTCCCAGGGGCACTCCCATTATTTACTATCACAGGGCCCCGTTCCAGATATTTCCTGGAATTTCATACTGCCATTTTAAATGCCTTTTTAAAGCGAAGTCTGTTAATTTTCTTAAGTGTAGGAAAAAAAGACACTTCTGGAAGTGTAACCTTGAAAGTACCAGACCAGAACCCCATTAACCGGGGAAGGAGGATCCGTGCCAAGAGATCCGAGCACCAACTGCTTGGGCTCAATTATTTCACCGAAGGAACTCCTAGCTGCCTCCTGATAAAGATTTTACTTGTCACTTAAAAGTCATTTCTAATTCCTGAAATTACGGCACAACGGCTGTCACCTTTGCAGGCCATAATCGCTTTTTCCATCTGCAGAGGACATACTTGGCGTCCGTCATGACTTGGACTCATGGGGCAGGGGTAATGATTTGGCACAAAGTACTCGAAGGTCTGACGCGACGTGCCCCTGCAACAAAATTTGCACAGTGGTTCGTGGACGCGGCCGCCTGCCGCGCTAGCAACAGACTCAAGGGCAAGGGTTGCTGGGGCTGCTCCTCGAGGGACTGGGGGGCCGTTCTGGGATCCTGCGCGGAGATGCTCATCGTGGAGAAGAAATGACTGGCCTGGGTACCTAGGGAGGCGCCTGCGTTTCTCTTAAGAAATAAAACGCAGCCGCCGCCGCCGCCCCCCACCCCCGGGGTCTGCGGCTCGTGTCTAAGAGGCTCCGGAGCGACTCCGCCGGGCGCTGAAGGCCTGCCTCCCCCCGCTCCGCAGGAGCGCGCCTGGAACAAAGCTTTCGACCCTCCCCCGTTCGGGGAGTAAACAGTTGCCCCCAGTTGCAAAAAACTAAAACGGGAGGAAACGACCGCTCCTTCTTCGCCCGCACTGGCCCTGGAAGGACGGGGACAGCTGCGGGCCGCTCGTCACCGCAGGGGACACACGGGCCTGGCCGCGGATGCAGAGCAGAGGGGCCTCCCTCGCGCACAGAGGGGCGCAGGCGGCGGGTGAGGGCGGCTGCAGACTGGGTTCCGGGAAGGGACGAGGGACACACGCAGCCGATGCGGGGCCGCGGTGAACGGAGGAGGGGGCGAACGCGGCGGGGGCCCGCTCAAAGCCCCGGAGGGGCCTCCTTTCAGGGTTCGGCCCTCCCCCCAGTCCCCGCCAGCCGACCGCGGGCCACAGGGCTCACCGGGCGGCCGGCCTCCCCAGCGCGGCGTCCCTGAGCGCCGAGCACTAAGCGGAGGAAGAGGAGGCCGCGGCGGCCCAACGGCGTCGGCACCCGAGCCTCCCCAGCCGCCGCCCGCGCCCGCGCTCACCGCC
>NC_043711.1:690944-707524 GCF_006229205.1 Suricata suricatta | reverse complement strand
CCACCGGGGGGGCGGGGCTGACGTCCGGGGCGGCGGGCGGCGGGGGCCCGGGAACTGCCCCGCGGGGGGAGGGAAAGCACTTCCGCCGGGTTCCCGCCCGCTCGGGGCCCGCGGCGGCCGCCTTCCAGGCCTCAGCAGAGACTCGAACGGATCGTAACTCTGCTGGGGTCTCAGTTCGCAGGCAGCTTTGAAGTTGCAGTTCAGTCGTTTTGGAAAAATCGGGCTCCGCCTGGTGGAGCCGCCGGGGCCGGGCTGCGCGTGCCCGTCTCCGGTGGGCGTCCGCGCTCCTGGGTCGCCAACGAGCGCAGACGGTCCTGGCGCGTCGTCTCGTGAGCCGGGATGAGAGCGCTCGTCGGCGGGCGCGGGGCGCTGGCGGGCGGTGCGAACGCGGGGTCCTTCCGGGCGCTCGGAGCCTCCGATCGATGGAGGCGGGGGTTCGTCCCGAGGGTGCCGTCGGATGTGCCCACAGCCGGGTTTGCGGCGCGGAAAAGCTCGGGGGTCCCCTAAATTCCCGGCAGCAGCGAGGTGGTTCCAAGTGCACGGAGTAAGAAGTGTTCGTGACACGTCCCCGCAGGAGACTGAAGCCTTAGCTGATTCCGAGAGGCGCGGATCTGGTTAGAGAACGTTCTCTGCTTCAGTTCTGCTGCTTCGGAGCAGACGCTCTGTGCAGCTGTGAGTCTCAGTGACTTGAGCTGTATGCTTATGTGCTTTTGAATTTTACTTTTTATATTAGAGCGTGTGGGGGAGTTGGGCAGAGGGAGAGAGACACAATTCCAAGCAGGCTCAATTCCTGGGGTCACAGCCCGAGCCAAATTCAAGGACCCGACACTCAACCGGCCGAGCTCCCGGGCACCCCTGTGTTTTTATGGTTTAAACAAATATGTGACTGCTAACAGGGACTGGCCATAGGCTCGTGAGGACACCTGCACTCAGGGAGCTCAGGTGTGATGAAAACGTGTAATAAAGTAACAACAGGGGCACCTGGAGGGCTCAGGTCAGGATCTCACAGTTTGCGGGTTCCAGCCCCACGTCAGCCTCCGTGCTGACAGCTCAGAGCCTGGAGCTGTTTTGGATTCTGTGGCTCCCTCTCTCTCTGCCCCTCCCCCACTCGCACTCTGTCTCCCTCTCTCAAAAATCAAAAACACGGGCTCAGTCGGTTAAGCCTCCGGCTTCGGCTCAGGTCAGATCGCACATTCGTGGGTTCGAGCCCTGCGTCGGGCTCTGTGCTGACAGCTAGCTCAGAGCCTGGAGCCTCTTCGGATTCTGTGTCTCCTCTCTTTGCCCCTCCCCCTCTCATGCTCTGTCTCTCTCTGTATTAAAAAATAAATAAAACATTAAAAAAATCAAAAACATTAAAAAATAGTAACAACAAACATCAAAGTGCTTTTCAGTTATTAACTTTTTTAATGCAGGAACCCTCAAAGATCAGTATAATAATTGGCCCCATTATTTTAGTTTTTACTGTATCACAAACCAGCACAAAGCCTCTTACCCAGAACAACCAATTTCATATCTTTGCGGTCTGCAGCCCGGCCCGGGCTCAGCCGCGGTCCCTCTGGTCCTCCCAGGGGCTGAGTGCTTGCATTCAGCTGGCCCGTCCGCTGGAGCCTCTCCGTGTGCTCTCGGGGCTTCCCCCGGCATGTGGTGCCCTCCCGAGCTTGCCTCAGCGAGGTGGCCGCCTGCTTACATGGCCTCTCAAGGTTCCCAGGAGTACAACCCATTTTACAGACAAGAAAACCCAGAGAGGAGAAGGTTGAGTCATTTGTCCAATGTGGAGCTAAGATCTGAAACAAGTCTAGCTCCAAAGCCCCGACTGGTAAGCACTGTACCAGAAAGCGTATCAGATTGTGACAAAGCTAACACAGGAGTAGCTCAGGGAGCCACAAGAGTAAGTGACAACACTGTTTGGCACCAGGGTTCAGGCGATGGAAAGGAATCAAAGAAATGACATTTAGCCTGAAAACCTGGTTTCTAGATGGTCTGGGAACCCAGAGCTTTCAGAGCGTAGGGCATTGAGCAAAGGCCCTGTGGTGGAGGAGGCCCTACTTGTCAGAGAAACTACATGACACCCGCTGAGGCCCCGAACGAGTTAGGGAGGGAGAGGAAGTCCCTCAAGGCTTGCGGGTGCCCTAGGAGGGTTTGTTTTTTTTTTTATCTGGTTTGGTTTTGTTTTTTAGTTTTATTTATTTCGAGAGAGGAGAGAGAAGGAAAGACCATGCTTACTTGCTTGCATGCATGGGGGAGGGGCAGGGAGAGAGGAAAAGAGAATTCCAGACAGGTTCTGACAGTGCCGCGCCCAGCACCAGACTCCATCTCCGGAACTGCAAGATCATGACCTGAGCCGAAATCAAGAGTAGGACACTTAACCGACTGAGCCACCAGGCGCCCCTGTTTTTGTCTTTAAGATTTTATTTTACTGGGGCACCCAGGTGGCTCAGTCGGTTAAGCATCCGACTTCGGCTCAGGTGGGTTCGAGCCCCACGAGCAGTGAGATCATGACCTGAGCCAAAGTCGATGCTCACCTGACTGAGCCACCCAGGCGCCCCCAAGATTTTATTTTTAAGTAATTTCTGTACCTAACGTGGAGCTCGAACTTACAAGCCTGAGATGAAGAGTCTGCTCTACTGACCGAGCCAACCATGTACCCCGAGAATTTTTTTCTCATTTATTATTTTAAAATAATTATACATCCACGGAAATTTGCAGAATTAGTCCAGAGAGGTCCCTGGCACCTTTCCCTCTGCTTCCCCCAACGGTTATATCTCGTGTATCTATAACGAAACGTCAGAGCCGGGACACTGATGCAACGTCCTGGCGTGTAGCGCTCTGGGCCCTCACGTGACCGCAGCCGTATGTACCCGCCACCCCAGCCAACGTCCAGGGCGTTCCAGTCACCACAGGGAGCCCCCTCCAGCGACCCCCGAAGGCCCCCCGCCACGCCCCCACAGCCACCGCTAGCCCCGGGACAGCACCCATCTGCTGCGCGCCTCTAGAACTCCCTCAGGATGCTCTAGATGCAAGCCTACGGCACAGAGCTTCTGGAGAGCCGGCGTTCCCACTCAGCACGATGCCCCGGGCAGGATTCCAAGTCTCACGTGTATCAGGAGCTCCTTCCTTTTCGTTTGCGCTGTGTCCCGCTTGTGCGTGTACTGGATAATCTATTTTTAAGTCCCTATTCTAATCCCACATATGCATGGTTTCCAGGGATGGGAGTGTGCACATCTTTGGGGCCTATCTGTCCTGTGCAAGGTGCCAAGGAGGAGTGGAGGGCATGATCTAAACGCTGGGCATGCCATGTCCGCCCGGTGGTCCGCAGGTCCAGCGTGGGGCAGACGGGCTGGGAGAGTCGTCTTCCCTCCAGGAGTCACCCGCCCAATCATACACGAAGCTCCGCCACTTGGAGGAGAAGGGACGTCGAGGACAAGCCTTCCCAGCAGAACCTGTGCGCACACACCCCCCACGGGGGTTGAGAGGAGACGGTGGGCCCTTGCCTGTGAGTGCCATGCGTGGTGTTGGCACCCCACAGCTGGGGTCCTGGTGAGCACAGAAGGGGTAGTTTCCGGGAGGCAGGTGCCGAGGGGCAGACGGAAGACCTAGGTATTTGCGTTGGCTCTGCTCCTGGGGCACATCGTCTGTGTCTCAGTTTACCCACTGTGAGTAGGGGAGACCGCATTGAGTATCTCCCCTGTGGTCCGTGGCCCTTCCCTGGAGTCACAGTGGTAGGCAAGGGTGGCGCGTCTGTCCCCCCCCCCCCCAGCCTGGGGGAGAAGCAGGGACCTTCCCTCCTTCCCTCCAGCATCGTGCTGCATGGAGCGTCAGGGCGGGATCCAGAAGAGAGGATGATGGAGTGACAGTAAGTGCGTGCTCGGGTGGGCAGGGGCCTCCCTGCGGGGCTGCTGGTGGACTGGGCCAGGAAGCCCTCCGTAGACCGGGGCAGAGGCTTTGTTACTCCAGACCCTTACCCCCATAGCGTGGAAAATCAGGGGAAGGCGGGTGCTGTGATTCCGGGCACTGAGCACAAACCCCAAAGACACGTCCCGAGTCTCTCTTGCTGCGACTGCAGGTACCACCGGCCGCATCTCCGGCTCTCATCCCACCTGCCTCCCGTGGGCCGTTCCTGGCCCCATCTCTCACCTGCTCTGTGTTTGATGGTGTGGCAGGCAGAAGGCTAAGATGGTCCCCAGTGGCTCAGGACCTTGTGGACACCTGTCCTTGAGTGTGAGCAGAACTTGCGATGTGACAGGTTTCGTGTCTCTGACAGTGTGATGTATGGTGAAGGTGAAAGGGTTTTCCAGATGGAATGAAGATTCCTGCTCAGTTGACCTTTTGTTCATCCAAAAGGAAATGATTCTGGGTGAGCCTGAGCTAATCAGGGGGACGCAGGTCCCCTTGAGGTCACAGAATCACCGCTGGCCCTGGGGAAGCAGGACCCCACAGGTATGCAGCTGCCAGCACGGGAGTTCTGTCAACAGCCTGGTGAGCCTGGAAGAGGCAGGCCCCTGCCCGGAGGCCACACAGGCACGGCGCCAGGCTGGCCGCGGGGACATCTCGGCAGGACTCCGGGCCACGTGTGCCCTGCACTCCGATCCCACAGAGACGGTCTGCCGCGTGGTGTTTGAAGCCTCTAAGTTGGCACTAACTTGCTCCATCGCAGTAGAAAACGACCCTCCGCTGTGGTGAGGGTCCCATGCTCCCTGTCCCCGCTTCCTCGGGGCCTCCCGGGCCACCTTGCCCTCCAGAGGCCCAGCTCAAGTGTCAGCTCCTTGGAGAAACCCTCCCTGGGGGCCCACCGGCGGTCTGCACCTAAAGCGAGGCGGCCTTGCTGCAGTCTCCGTGGGTCCTGTGCCCAGGGCATGGGTGATGGCGCCTCCTGCCCCACCCAGTGCGGGGACGGCTGCGGCCAGGTGCCGGCCGATCAAAGGTGAGCAAAGCTTGGGGCCAGCACTGGTGTCCCCTCACCCCTTCCTGTCCACCCCAGGAGCCCGTTCTATGCTTGATGCTGGCTGCCCCTGAGCCGGGCCCGAGCGCCAGGAGGGTGGCGGTGTGGCCGAGCCCCCACCCACCGCAGTGGGGAAACCACGGCGGGAGCTCCTTTGGCTGCCGGAACAAAGCGCTGTAACCCGGTGGCTTAAAACAATAGACACTAATGATCTCGTGCTTCTGGAGAAGTCTGAGGTCCAGGCGTCTGGAGGACAGGCTCCTCTGGGGCTCGGAGGGTGCGTCTGTCCCACATCCAGCTGCCAGCTTCTGGGGGCTCTGGCGGTCCTTGGCTTGTGGACACATCCCTCCTCCCTCTGCATGTGTCTTCACGTGGGCTCCTTCCCTGCTGTGTGTCCCTGTTTCTCCTTATAAGGACACCAGTCATTGGATTTAGGGCCCACCCTAAGCCATTACAATCTCGTCTTAACTGTTGGCAGAGACCCTACTTCCGTCAGATTCGGAGGTTCTCGGTGGGCGTGAAATTGGGGGGAAGACCGCTGAACCCGGTCCTTACAGCGTGAGAGAAGTGAGCCTCTGCTGTTCATAGACGCTGAGCTGCAGGGGTCTGTCACGGCGGCCGTGACCTCCCGCCAAGGGGAGGTGGTGTGTCCTTCACAACGACATGGTACAGGATGGGGCACCCGAACACACTGCACAGACACGAGTGGGCTTGTTTAGGAAAATACCTTAATTAGTAGCAGGCGACGGCTGGGGAGGGCCTTAGGCTGGGAGGCGAAAAGGCCCTCGGGGAAGCGCGGAGGGCCTCGGCGCGAGGGACGGCTGCTGTCTGGAGGAGCGGGGGAGGGGCCGAGAGGGCAGGGGCCCCGCCAGAGGTCTCCAGACAGAGACGTGGTCGGGAAACAAAGGCAGAGCAGATGGATGCAGCGCCGGCATCCCTTTCCGGGGCCCCTGTGCGGTATACCCGGAGTTGGCCCGACCCGCCCTGAACTGGGCCTGCTCCGCTCAAGCAGAGGACAAACCTGCCTGCCAGCCAGCCGTGGTCGGCGTGCGGCCAAGCCCCACGGAGAGGTGAATGCTGACGCTGCAAGGGCCCGGAGGAGACCCAGGCTACGGATTAGACCAACAAAACCCTAACGTGCTCTCACTCCTCGGGGAACCTAAGCCCACAGACTTGACTGGGTGGCAACGTTGTGCTGACGTGGGCCGGCTGGTGGGTGCAGGGTAGTCCTGGAGGAGGAGGAGGTGGATGCAATTTATTTGGGGGGAGAGAGAGCGCGCGCACACACAAATGAGGCAGGGAGGGGTAGAGAGTGAGGGAGAGAGAGAGAACCCCAAACAGGCTCCTTGCTGTCGGCACAGAGCCCAAAGACTGTGAGATCATGGCCTGGGCCAAATCAAGAGTCAGATGCTTGATCGACTGAGCCACCCAGGTGCCCCAAAAAGTACAATGCCAGTAAAGCCCCAGTTTGCAATCACGATTCGTTCTGGGAACATGCTTGTCATCTGAAGCACTTGCCCATCAAAGCAAATTTCAAGAATCATTGGCCCAGTTGTGATCAGGTGGCATTCGGAGTCATGTAAGACGCCTATGGCAGGACACCGCTCGTGTCTTCGGGTAAAACCTACTAGAAATGCTTGCTTGTCTTGGAGAACATTCCCCAAACAAGTTACTAGCAATCCACGGTTCTGCTGTATTTCAGGACCGTCCACATTATGCCAGCCCTTCCCTGATCTGGGACCGGCTCCCTCTCACCCCCAGGGGGTGTGCAGCACCGCTGATAACTGTGTGCCCCCCTTGGTTACCCCACCTTCAGCTGTCCTGGGGGCCCAGCCTCCAGACTTGGCCTTCAGGGCTTATCGATGGCTTTGCTGCCAGTCGGAAAGAAGGTGTATGCCCCTCTTCAGTGCTGCCATTTAGGGCCTTCTTGGGCATCATGGAGGGTTGAGCGTCCCTAGCCACCACCCACTTAATGCCAGGACCACCGCCAGTCACACCAACCGCAAATGTCCTCAGACATTGTCCACTGCCCCCGGAGGCAGGATCACTCTGGAAGAGGCCATGGCCATTGACTGCGCCCCTGCCATCAGTCCTAGAGGTGGCCCCGAATTACTCAGCTGCTCCCTCGGGTGACCTCGGCACAAGCTTGGCCCCCGCACCCAGCGTGGACTCGCTGCCTGGCACGGGAAAAAACGAACGGATAGACAGCCCTTAGAGCAGCAGCTTTCTTCTCCAGAACGTCCGCGGCTCATCGGGAGTCCCTGTGGGCGCAGGCCGCCGTGCGGGGAGGGGAGCCCCGCTTTCTCCCTCCGCCGGCTCCAGCATTCTGAGTCTGATTTGGGCGAACAGAGACTAGTTGACCTTTTCCCCCAAAACATGACTTTCTGAGAACCAAAATCTGCACACCTCAGGACCCGGCTGTGGGCATGTAGCACGTCCGAGGTTCGTCCTCACAGGGCGCGTGACGCGGGCCAGCCGCAGGGGCTCCATGCTAGAGGGACACCTGCGTTCCCAGACCGGGATGGGGGGGGTGGTCTCTTCAACAAAGAGTCAAGGATTAGGCCCGTTGAGTTCCCATCCTGTTTGCCTTTGATTTTTTTAAAAAAGCCTTTCATTTCAACTATTAGGCATTTCAGGGCAGGCTGCGCAGTGTCATCTGCATTTCAAACAAGCGCCTCTGGGGAGACCCGTTTCCTTCCTCCTTTCCCAGCCGGGAATCTACCACCACTGTTACTTGTTTTCTTCAAGGTCCTCATCAGACTGTCTCACGTTGTTCCCAGACAAGCACACGGCCACCACCCCTTCCAGCGCCCGCCCGGCGGCCACACGAGTGCCCCCCCCCGCACCCCTGCCCAGATTTCTCAGTCAGCCCACCCTGTTTCATTTCCACCCAAGACACTGAGTGCAAATAAGGAATTTGCCTTTTTTTCTTTAATTGCAGTAGAGCTGACACTCGACGTGGCATCAGTCTCCGGTGCGCAGCGCAGTGATGCGGCCCTCGCCCCAAGTGTGGCTGCCGCCCGTCACCACACAGCAGACCTGCGGGGCTGTGCCCTTCATCCCGTGAGGGGCCGCTGCCTTCCCGAGTCCCCAGGAACCTTGGCGCCCACTCACGGCCGGCAGGTCGGCTGAAGGGACTCCGAAAGCCCTGACCGCGCACACAGAAGCCGGCCGGGCCCGGCCGCTCCCCAGGCCGGGGCGCCTTCCGAGGGGGGCTGTGCGTGTTTCTACCTTGATCCTCACCCAGGCGCAGGCTTTTACGGTTGTGGTCAAATACGTTTAACATAAGACGTACCATTTTAACCATTTTCAGTGCACAGCTCAGTGGTATTGAGCATAGTCACCATCATGCAGCCACACCCACCATCCGTTTCCTGCACTTTCCATCTCCCCACACGGAGCCTCTGGGCCCGTGCAGCACTGGAGCACGCCACCCTCCACGTGGGCCCTACCTCCGTGTCCTTCCGTCTGTCCTCTGCACGGGGCAGTTCCACCGTGGATCTGGGCAGGAAATTAACACCGCAAGCGTCCGTTTCAGCTGACTTGTATTTCATGTTTGCCACAGCCTGCGATCCGCTTATGACGCGAACTGTGGTGTATTTAGGCTTTTTAATTCTTTCAATAAAGACCAGATGAACTCACTTTACAGTCTTACAAAAATGGAGTGAAACACATGGTCAGGAAGCGTTGGTCTCCTTATCATCCAAAATTTCATTCTCTGAATGTAAAACTGATCAATAAAATGTTTTTTAATGATATTTTTATGTTTTGTTTTGTTTTTGTTTTTGTTTTTGTTTTGGGGAGACAGAGACAGTGCGAGCGGGGGAGGGGCAGAGAGAGAGGGAATACAGAATCCGAAGCAGCTCCAGGCTCCGAGCTGTCAGCACAGAGCCCGACGCGGGGCTCGAACCCACGAACCGTGAGACCAGGACCTGGGCCGAAGTCGGGCGCTCCACCGACCGAGCCCCCCGGCGCCCCAAAATGTTTTAAAAACCACACCGGCAGGAGCGCCTCGCTGGCCCATTCGGAGGAGCGCGCGACTCTTGGTCTCAGCGTCCTGAGTTTGAGCCCCACAGATCGTAGGCGTTACTCAAGTAACACTTTAAAAAATAAAATAACGTGAAAACCATCACTCCATGTCAGAGCGATAAAAGATAAAGAAACCGTGAAATTTCCAAAACGGCCATGAGAACGTCCGGAAGAGAAACCCGGGTGCCGGTGTCGGCGCCCCGGTGCGTGGTGGGGACGGCGCCCTGGGGTCGTCTGCTGACTGCCCACCCACCCTTGGGGCCTGCCATCCTCCGCAGGCGCTGAATTCACACCCTGCTGCTCCCTGCCTGCCCGCCTCCCACCAGCTCACGTCCCCTCTTCCGGTACAACATAAAACATTTCTGCGCACACTCCCTCTTTCTCTTGGGAAACCCTAGATTCTGACACTTGCTTTCAACAGCACCAAACATCGGAATTTCAGGGACCAAGAGAAATGCAAGAAAAAATAATGAAAATCAACCTTTTTGAGGGCACAGCATACGTCTGCCATATTCCTAAATCACGGACGTGCTGACACCATCTGCCGGCTCAGGAGTCTGCCTTGTCCCCAGAGCACCCACGGCAGAAGTGGCTGCCGAGTCTGTGAGGACGGAGGACGGGCTTCCTGGTGGAGGGTGGCAGCCTATAGCCTGAGCAGAGGGGGTGCAGCTCACGTGTGCGCGTGTGGCTGGATGGCGTGGAGACCCCGGCATTCACGGGCACGTAAGACCAGGGAGCCCGGGGTGCTTTTCAGGGACTGTAATATTTCAAACTAACACGTTAGAAAGTACGTGTAAAAAGCCGAAATAGGGGTGCCTGGGTGGGTCAGGCGGTTAGGCGTCTGACTTCAACTCAGGTCATCATGTTGTGGTTCACCAGTAGGAGCCCCACATCGGGCTCAGAGCCTGGGGCCTGCTTCAGTTTCTGTGTCTCCTTCTCTCTCTGCTCCTCCCTCTCTCTCACTCTCTTTCAAATACAAACATTAAAAAAAATTTTTTTTATTAAAAAAAAATAGAGGAAGTGTTCTAGAAACAGCTCCCTCCCCAGGCTGGCAGGGCCGCACCGTGGACATGGGCGATCAGGCAACCGGTGAGCCGGCAAGGTCCTGCCCCTGCCCGCGTGGGGAGCTGCCCTGGTCCTGGTCCCGTGTCCCCCATGCCCAGCCAGTTCAGGGGGGACGCGCTCCTGTCTGGGGGCCCGGGGAGGACGAGGAGCAGCAGTGGCTGCCCCACCCGCGGCCCCTCCCAACCAGCCCATTCCCAGGACCCCTGTCTCTGCCCAGAGGCGCAAGTGACAAGCTCACAGGACTCAGGCCGGGGTGCACTGATGCCCGCCCCCGCCACTGGGCAGGGTCAGAGCCTTGCAGCGTATTCAAAAACCCCACGGAGCGGCGCTGGAGGGCTGAATGGGGGTGCGGGGGGTGGGGCGTGCGATTCATGATCTCAGGGTCGTGAGTTTGAGCCCCACGCTGGGTGTGGAGATTACTAAAAAAATAAATAATAAAAACCCCACAGAATGTTGTGTTTCTGCAGACCTGTGTCAAGGCCAGAGTCCCCTACATAGGAGACAGACTCCCTGTGTCCTTGATCAAAAGAAGGAGGGTGCTAATATTCCACTGGACAACCAGAGGTTCCGGAAGCATCAGGAAAACCCTGTTTGTTCGGAGATGCAGACTCGATGGAACCCACGGCCCTCTGGATGGAAGGAGGCGACAGCTGAGAGGGGCTGCGGCTCAAAAGCGAAGTCCCGGTATGCGGCAGCACCCCGGGCCCAGGGGCCTGCGGCTGCCACACCCATGCTCGGCCGGTCTGTCGGGCAGCCGGCTCGGAAGTGGGGCACGAGGCCGTGCGGGCTCTGGCAGGGCTGCCTCCTGGGGACTCAGGGTGCTGCCTGGCCCCTTAGATGGCGCCCTTGCGGGGTGGAGGTGGTGAACTGAAAGGAAGCCACTGAGTGCTGCCCGCCCCTCCCTAGCGGGTGGTCCCCGCGGGAGAAAGGACCGGGCCCTGAAGGACCCCAGCGCCGAGGGACGGGCATAGAGGCAGGGGGTCCCTCGCACAAAGCGAAGACGGGTCCAGGGCCCCAGCTGTGACCTCCGAGTCCACAGGCGGAGTCTGAGATCTCAGAACAGAATTTTAATGAGGAAAAGGTGTTGTGCAGCTGTGATCAGTTCAGATGACGTCACACGGGAGCAGGGATGGTCCCTAATCCGATGGGAGTGTTGTTATAAGAGGGAAATCTGGGCACAGACACACACACGGCCACTGTGTCAGTGGGGCAGGGCCTCCCCCCTCAGCAGTGCTGGCACCGGGGCGCCGGGCGTCGCCGGGCCCCACCCCTCGGTGGCTTCATGACCACCTGCCGTCCCCGGGGTAGGACTGCCCAGCAAGCACCGCTGCCGTGGGTGGGTCTGCACTAAGGGGTCTCAGCTGACGTCCTGTCTTTTTCAGCTAAAAACCCATACGATTTATTTTAAAATGGTCGTAGCAGAAGCCACCAGCTATTAAAAGTATTTACTTCTGAGACTCCAGACGGGGCTTACATTTCAAAGTATGTATATGAATGACCAGAACATTTGAGTATTTTTTTAAGGACACAAGGATGTTACTTTTTGTTTTCAGGTTCTGGGAGCTGAGGTTTTCCTTTGATTTTTCAGAGTAGGATTCCTTTTATTTGGAGCTGAAAACCAGGGCAAAGTAGGCATTTCACTGAGGATTACAGACAGAGGAAGTGCCCTTCAGCTTTTAAAGGTCGCAAATATGAATAAAACACAAAGCTCCAACACTGGGTAACTCTAGAAAACCAAAGCGCCTCCGTTATCAACACCGGGAAATATGCAAGAAGCACGGGGTGCGTCCTGACCTTGATCCCGGAGAGCAACCTGTGTGCCTGAGAAGCTCACAGAAGACCCCAGAGCTGGGCGTGGCCCACGCAGTCGCCCCCGAAGCAGCCGCCCCGGCCTGCCCAGGAGAACACGGGCCGAGCCCCCGCAGAGCGGCCTCTGCAGAGTCCCCTGGCCCCTTGCCACTGACCCGGGCTCCGAAACAAGTCTGAGAAACGGTCTCAGCCCAGAGGAGTCCAGAGGAGCCCAGAGAGCACGTGTGTGACACCGGAATGTCACATGGGGTCCCGGGTGGGGTTCTGGGACAGAGAAGGACATGACAGGAAACAGGAAGTCTGAATAGAGCATGGACTTAAGAATGGAGTATCGATGTTGATTCACTAATCGTGACAAACGTGCCACAGGGATGCCAGGGGTCAGGAGGACAGGAGCGCGGCGGTGGGGGACACGAGAATGCTCTGTACTGTCCTCACGGTGCTGCTGTCTCATAGACGCACTCTAGAACTCAGCATTCCCCCCCGAGCAGCAAGTGGATGTGGCCTCGAGATGTGGCTGTGGACACGGCAGGACTGGGACCAGAGGGCAGACGGGTGGAAATGAGCGGGAGGCTCATTGGTTCCTATGGAGAAGGGCCTCCTGCCTCCACGGCAGAGAGCCCTGATGACCCAGCGAGAGGTCCGGGCGGGCGGGGGGGGGGGGGCGCCCAGAGGATCGGAGGCTCCGTGTCCTCAGGGCCCCGCCTCCCCCACCCCTGCCCCGGAGCCCCGGCCGCCTCCCTGCGGGCTGCTCCCCAGTTGTTTAGTGGTTTGCTTGGTGAGAGTCTGAATGGAGGTCTGTCTTCTACAAGTAACTTACTATCGTTTTAATTTTTTTAATGTTTGTTTATTCTTGAGAGAGAGTGCACGAGCCGGGGAGGGGCAGAGCGAGAGGGAGACCCAGAATCCAAAGCGGCTCCAGGCTCCGAGCTGTCAGCACAGAGCCCCACATGGGGCTCAAACCCACGAACTGTGAGACCATGACCTGCGCTGAAGTTGGATACTCAACTGTCTGAGCCCCCCAGGCGCCCCTACTAGTAATGTTTTATTAATAAAAATAGACATCTGTGTCGGTGAGCCAGGAAGCCATAACCAAGTAGCTCTGACCAGGTGGCCTAGACCGCAGGCATTTCTTCTCTCCCGGCTCCGGAGCCACGAGTCCAAGATGGCGGCCCAGGCTGCTCCTGCTCGGGGAGGGTCTGCCCCCGGCTCTCCCAGCCTCCCTGGGGGTCACTGCAACCTTGGCCCGTGGAACATCACCCCATCGCGTCCCTATCTCCACAGGGCTTCTCCCTGCTCGTGGGTCCCAATGTCCGCTGTTTATAAGGACACCAGTTACTGCTTTAGGGCCACCCTACTCCAGCGTGACCTCACCTCAACCAATTATACCTGCAACAACCCTATTCCCAAAAAAGGTCCCATTCTGAGGTCGGAGGGTCGGGACTTCAACATATGGATTTAGGGGAAGGCCGCAAGACAACCCATAACAAAACCCAGACTGTAAGGACACGACTCATCCCGGCACCGGCTGCCATGCCCCCGGCGTCCTCTTCCCTCCTGCCGGGGCGCATGGCTGGAGCCCGGTCATTCCGGCCAGCCCCATGTGCCTCCATGATTTCTTATGCCTGGGATATGGGCATCTCAGGATCTCCAAGTCGCCTGCTGGGTGCCCTGCCCACTCCTTCCTGCTGGCCAGACCGGGGTCCCAGTGCCCACCCTCACCTCCCGGGTCTAGATGGCTGGCCATCACCCACAATGCAGTTGAACGGTGCTTATAAGGAGCCTGGCCCTCCTTGTGCCACTGGCTCTGTGGACAGTGGGGACAGGGTTTCAGCCCTCAAATGTCTGCTTCTGTCTTCAGCCAGCAGTGAGGCCACAGCAGCCCAGGGACCTGCCAGCCCCAAAAGACACCTGAACCTGCACACAGGGCCGAGGGGGCGTCGGAGCCCCGGGTCCTCGTCACCCACCTTAAGCCCTACACGCATGGCCTCCTCCTTAAACGGCCTCTGGTCCTCCCTCCCGCCGCGCAGGCACAAGTGGACGTAGCTTTTCTGTGAGGGGTTTCCCGGACCCGGAGGCTATATGAGCGGCCCAGGAGCGGCTCCGCTGCCCAGTGTGTTCTCACATGGCCCATAGACGGCACCCGGGACTGAGCACCTCTGTCTGGGCCCCTGGAGGAGCCTCGGGCCCGCGGGCTTCTCTGGATCTGCCCTGGCCACTCCAGGCCTTCCCCGACCCCCCTGGCCCCCGGCCCATCCAGATCTGTGTGCACAGCTTCTCCCGGGCACATGAGACCGGGGCGGAGGGCCCGGAGGGAGAGCGGCTGGTCCCGTTTCTCGGAGCCGCCGCATCCTCGTCCCAGGGCCTGGGAATGGGCCTCCCATAGCAGAAGGACTTTGCAGGTGGGAGCAAGTCAAGGCCCCGAAGTGGGGGTGATGCTGGGCGCCCGAGGGGCCCAGCATCCTCACGAGGTCCTCACGAGAGGGAGGTCGAGAGTCTGAGGCAGAGAGACAGGCGGACCCTGTGCTGCTGGCCGTGAGGACGGAGGCAGGGCCGCGGGCCGAGGATGTGGCGCCTCCAGAAAAGGGGGGGGGGGACACAGGGCTCCCTGGGGCCCCAGGAGGTCCCAGCCCTGCCCCCACCTGGGCGCTAGGACGCATGGCTCCAGGACCGCCAGAGAGTCAGTGCCACCGAGCTTGTGATGACTCGTAGAGAAAACCAGAAGAGCTTCTCTGCCTGGGAAGCACCCGGGGCCCCGGAGCCTCCGCTGAGCCCCTCCCGTCAGAGGACCCACGCTTCGCGGCAGCCCGTTCTGACCGGCTGAACAAAGCCCGCCCGCGGGAAGTCCGCTGCGCCGGACCGGGGTCGGGGACCCGGGGGCCGCCGAGGAGGTGCGGGCGTTGGTCCCGGGAGGGCGGCTTTCCCCCCTGAGCGCGCTCGCACTGAGGGGAGGCTGCTGATGCCTCCTTTGTCCAGCGGCTGCCGGCGGCGTTCCCACCGTCTCAGCGGCTCACGGTCCTCGGAAGCAGACCCGGAAGGAGACCCCGACCCGCTTCCCAGGGGCAGGGCCGGCCCCGGTCGCACGGAGGGGCAGTGGCGGACGCGTGCTGCTGCTCCGCAGTCTGGAAGCCGGCTGCAGGCCCAGAAACAAGGGGCCATCCCGTGGCGGTTACCGGGAGGTCGGTAAGGAAGGAACTCGATGGCTCATCGGCTTGGGGGACAGACATCTTTACACTCGCTGGCAAACTAAATAAAAGGTGGGGGACACCCCGCACTGTCGTATCTGCTGCACGGCTGGTGTGCCCGTGGCACGCGGGAGCGGCCGGCTGTGAGGCCAGGCCGTGTGCCAGGGGCGCCGGCGCGGTGACAGACGCCCCGAACCGCACCCTGGACGGGGCTTCCAGGGGCGCATTCCGTGTCACATGTATTCGACCACAGTCTTTTTTTTTTTTAATGTTTTTATTTATTTTTGATACAGAGAGAGAGAGAGAGAGAGAGAGAGAGAGCATGAGAGGGGGAGGGGCAGAGAGAGAAGGAGACACAGAACTGGAAGCAGGCTCCAGGCTCTGAGCTAGCTGTCAGCACAGAGCCTGACGCAGGACTCGAACCCACGATTGTGAGATCTGACCTGAGCCGAAGTCTCGGAGGCTTAGCCGACGAGCCACCCAGGCGCCCCAGACCACAGTCTTAAAAAGCTTAGTGATAGGGTATTTCAAAAATAATCGGATTGTACATTCTCAACAGGTGAATTGTACAGCCTGTGATAATATTATATCTCAATGAAGAGGTTTCTAAACAACAGTACTCTGATATGTTCTTAGTTTTTTTTTTAATGTTTTATTTATTTTTGATACAGAGAGAGACAGAGCATGAGAGGGGGAGGGGCAGAGAGAGGAGACACAGAACCGGAAGCAGGGTCCAGGCTCCGAGCTAGCTGTCAGCACAGAGCCTGACGCGGGGCTCGAACCCACGAACGTGAGATCTGACCTGAGCCGTAGTCAGAGGCTCAACCGAGTGAGCCACCCAGGCGCCCCTGTTCTTAGTTTTTTAAGTGCATGTTTTACTTTTGAGACCTGTGTATGCAAACCAACATAAGCAAGTGTGCGTTACGGGTACACAGGGGTGCATAACTGGGTGGACATAGTCTCTATTTTCTGAGTTTTGTTCTCTCAAAAATCTCACCACTGAAGAATTTCATAATTTGAAACATTCTTCATGGACCTTTGATGTGTGTGGTCTGTTGATCTTCCCCCCAAAGCCCATCACCCAGCCGGACCGAAGAGAACACCGGGCAAACCTCAGCAGAGGGACGTCCTATGACGTACTGACCAGCTCTCCCCCAAACCTGCCCAGATCATAAACACAAGGCAAGTCGAAGAAACAGTCGCAGCCAAGGGGCCTACGGGGACGTCGTGTGGCACCCCGACAGGTCCTGGGGTGGAGAGAGGCCCCGGGGAGACGGAGGGGCTGTGCCGTCCCCACAGCTTTTCTGAGAGAGAGAGACTGTCCCAGAGATTAAAGCCTGGTAGTAACAGCAGGAATGATAAAGATCAGAAAATGCTTTAGAAGCACAGCATCCCTGGCCTGTGAAGCAGGCCCTGTCCGGCCCCGGGCGCGCCTGAGGGTCGCTCTTACACACGCCTGGTCACGGAGGAGCGGGTTTCTCTGCTGCCCTTGGCGTGCCTGGGTCAACCCTGGGCAGGCCGGGAGCCTGCTTCTTCCCGGGCATGCGCAGAGG
>NC_043711.1:673793-690844 GCF_006229205.1 Suricata suricatta | reverse complement strand
CGGCCCCGCTCCCCACGGCCCGGCCGCCCACGGCCCGGCCCGTCCACAGGCCCCGCCATCCACGGCCCCGCCGCCCACAGTCCAGGGCCTTCAGGAGTGGGGCCCGCCCACCTGCCTCAGGTGCACAGAGACTCACGCCCATGCCTTTTCAGATAGAGAGGAAAAGTGACGGGACCCCTATTCCCACCCCAGCCCCGCCCAAACAGTCTCAGCAGCTGAGGCCAGCCCCTGGGGTGACCCGGGCCACGTGTGGCACAGACGCGTGCTGGGAGCACGCCAAAGGTGAGCAGAGGCCCGGCTCTGGGAGGGTGCGGGCCACCAGCCCGGCCCAGATCGGCTGCTGGGCGCGGCGAGGGAGGGTCTGGGAGAACAGGGTACCATTTAGTGTGTGCACCTGCCGTGTGGTACTGGGGACCTGCTTACGCAAGGAAGCTGCTCACAACCACATAGCGTGTGATTCCGCTGGTGTGAGACGGCAGCAACAGGCCCGTCCACACAAACAGAAAGTGGGTTCTTGGGCACAGGGGCTGGGGGGCGGGTGTGGAGTGACGACTAATGCGGTCGGGCTTTCCTTTTGGGTGATGGAATGTTCTGGAACTAGATAGAGGTGGTGGTGGCACAACCTTTCAGATGTACTAACCATCACCAAATTGTTCCCTTTGAAATGACCGTGTTATGGAAATTTCACCTTGATTCTATAAAAGATCAGGGACCACTTAAGAGGAGGACTTGTCTCCCTCTCTCTGCCCTCTCCCGAGCATGTGTGTACCCGTGTGCTCACTCTCGCCCTCCCTCTCTCTCACAGAAAATAATTAGAGGGGGACCCTGTCCCAGGAGCCAGGGCACTCCACGGCCTCGGGGGCACCAGCCGCCCTCACAAAGCCCTGTTTTGCCAGCCTGGAGGATGCCCCGCCCCCCCTGTGGGGCGACCTGAGGTCCAGGCAGGGGCCATGACACCCCACCCTGGACTTCACGGCCAACAGGGATGGCCCGGCTGCGGGCACAGCGCCTTCCAGGCCCTGCCACCCCCTCTCAGCACAGAAACCCGGCCTGTCTTGCAACCGGCATCTGTCCTCCTGACCCTCGCTCGTCCCCAGCGGATGAGCCTGGGCCACCCTGAGGCAGAGGGACGCAGCCTGGCCCTTAGGGGGGGAGACACGGGCGGCAGACCCTCAGGGTCCCTGTCAGACCCGTGAGAGGGAGGGTGGCTGCAGAGGTGGCACCACACCCCCGCGCCGGTCCTGCGCTGTCCCTGGGACCCGGCTCTGGGCCCATGACAGGGTTTTAGCAGGGAAGCCTCCACCGCGGCCGCAGCGGGAAAGCTGGTTTCCTGTGGTCGCTGTGCCTTCCGGGCCCCTCCAAGGCTGCTCCTCCAGAGTGCGGACGCCTGGGCTGGGAAATGCGCAGGCCCTGGTGACTTCCAGAATTGCCTGACTTTTTGGGAAAGACGCTCGCTCTAGCGTCCTGCCGCCCGAGAGTCGTAGCCCCGGCCGGGCCCGCCTTCCTTCCAGCTGCTGATGCTGCGTTTTCCAGGCTTGCATCAGGCAGCTCCACGGGGACGGGCCTGAGCTGGGCGGCTGGGCTCGGGGTCCGGGCCCGTCTCCATCTACACCTGTCGGGCCAGCCCAGTCTGCGACTCTCAGGTATCTGCCAGTGTTTCCTCCTCTTGCCCCTCAGCCTGAGGCCGCCTCCAGCCGCTACACAATCTGCATCACTTGCCACTGAGGGAGACCCCATGACCCCAAGGGGAAATAGACACCCGTCACAGTTCAGGATTCTGCTGGGCAGGACAGCTAGTATGGGCGGAGCCCGCAGGGGGCCGGAGCAGGTGCAGGGCCAGGAGCAGCCCCCCCTCCTCCGCGGAGAGCCCTCAAGTACCCAGACGCCAGAGGGGGCGACCACGACTGTCATCAGCCTTGTCCAGAGGGTGGAAAGTGTCCCCTATTGTCTCTCCAAAAGGACACACAAAGCCGGGACAAAGACAGCCTGCCTGGAAGGACTCTCAGCCCCCGATTTCCACCGTGGCCCTAGGGGCGGCAGACAACCGGCAGGGACGGCAGAAAACGTGGACCGACAGCCTGCTTTGTGCGCCGCCGCCTCGCCGCTGGAGGGGCCGAGGTCGCTGCTGCCGCGTCCATCCAATTTCGGGAGAACCGGAACCGTGGGAGGCTTCAGCGGCCCATTGTGCCCCTGCCTGGCCCCCCTCGCACCCCCGGGGTTCCTGGGGCCCCGCAGCCCCGCAGGCCTTCAGCACAGTGTTTTGGGAACAGGCCCCGCTGAGCACAGGGCCCTGGGGTGGGGGCGGGTCGGAGGTGGGGGGGCCTGAGGCAGCTCCAGGAGCAGAGGGGGGCCCCACCGCAAGCGCCCCGGGGCTGGACGTGGGGGCCTCAGCCTTGCCCTTGTCACTCATTGCACCCTGCCCTCCCGACTCCAGCCCCTGAGCCCACCTCCCTCCCGACAGGGCCAGCCAGCCGCCATCTTGTCAGCGACAGGCCGGAGAAGGCTCTCCCTGCCTCCTGTGGGTTCCTGTGGGGGAGGCTTGTTGGGTTTTGGTTTTGAGACTTTAATGTAGCTGCGAGAGGAAATTTCCAGAAGGGCGAAGAAGGCAGCATTCTGCTTGGAGCCAAAGAGAAAAACACTCAGAACAAGACACGGGATTTCTGGCCGGTGGGAGTAGTGGGCGGGCGGCCCCCCGTCCCGGGAGGGACTTCTGGGCAGGCGACAGGGGGCAGCGGCGTGTGGGGCGGTCCCGAGCCGCACGCCTCCTGCATCCCCAGAGCACGGCACACGCAGGGCCATCGGCCTGGCTGGCCCCGAACGAGCTCAGGCGGCGAAGGCTGACCACCCACGGGGGGGGGGGGGGGGGGGGGGGGGGGGGGGGGGGGGTAGGGACCGGCCCGACGGAAATCGCTGGCGACTTAGAGTAACAGCCTCCGGGGACATCTACCTCAGCCACGGACAAGGCGACCACCCCCGGCCCAGCCAAGCGCGGGGCCCTGTTTCTCCCGGAGATGGCGTCTGTCCAGAGCTCGGCCCGGGGACAGGGGCAGAGTTCTGCTAAGGCAGACGCGGCCCTGCGGGAGGAAGAACGGGTGTGACAGGAGTCCGCGGGGCCGGGGACGCGCAGGAGAGGGGGGTGCGTGCGGCAGGCTGGAGGGGCGCAGCGCGGGGAACCGCGCAGCTGGCCCGGCGCCTTCCCGACCCTTCCACGCTCTCGGCGTGCTCCCGGCCGGCGGGAAGGCCGGTGTCCTGCCAGGCGCAGCGAGGCGTCAGGGCGGGGGTCCGCGAGCACGTCCCGGCCCCGGGCCGCCGCTGACACTAATTCCCTGTCAGAGCCGGGGTTAGCGCTGCCCTCGTGTGACCCTCCTGTGAGAAACAGTGACAACTGTAAAATCACAGACTGTCGGGTCAGGGACCACAGACAGTGACGTGACTGTTGAAAATCTAACTCACTGTCCCCCCAAAAACAGGCAGGCGCTGCCCAGAGATGTTAAACTGCGTTTTTTGGTATTGTAACAATATGTCCTCCGTAATAAATTGTTTGATTTTTTAAGGTAACTTCCTGCCCACCTTGGGCTGTAACACACAACCCTGAGATCAAGAGTCACATGCTCCACCGACCAAGCCGGCCTGACGCCCGGAAAGACACTTTTTCTAAATTCAGGAAGGACAGAGGGGGAAGGACCACAGGGGAGGACGAGACCCCGGAGACGCTGCCCGGAGGTCCTCAGGGACGCACTTTTATGCGAAAGCGATCATTCGCGTTAACGCTGCCGACGCGCTCCTTACTTCCCTCTTTAGACCCGAAGGCAGGCCCTCCACCAGCTGCGGCGTCCAGGGCTCCGGCTGCGGCCCGCGCCGCAGTCAGGATGCGGGCGCTCCGACCCCACGGGGAGCCCCTCCAGCGCCCCCCGCCCCCGCGCCCCAGGCAGTCATCCTGAGGACGCCGTCTCCTCCTCTTGGGAGACCGCCTCTCCCGTTGGGCACAGGGCCCCTCTGCAGCGTGTGCCTCGGTGTGGCCGGGCGGGTTCCCGGGGCGTGCGCGTGGCGCCGGCCTGCTGGGGGGCGTCTCGGCCGCTGCCCGCCTGGGGCTGTCGTGCTCCTGCACGGGCACCGGGTGTCACTCCTCTGGGGTGACTGCCGGGGACAAACAGGGCAGTGGCTGGGTCAGGGCCCCAGTGTTTCACAGGCCGTCTGGTGGGCCGGTCTCTCCCCTCGTCCCTGGACGGGGACCCGCGTCCCCACTGAGAGCCGCTCCTCGGGGCCCCTCCACGTGGATGCGCCACCCCAAGGGTGAGCGCGCAGGCTGTTGAGGCCGCTGGAGGGGATGAGGCGCCAGACACACAGAGCACGTCCCTGAGCAAGGTGAGTCCCGGGTGACGTGTTGCTAGAAGCGGAGTCACTGGGCCGGGGACTCGGGGACACGCACGGGTGGCCGCGTACTGTCACGAGCCCTCCAGTGCGTCTCAACTTGCCTTCTCTTTCTTGCACCCTGAGCCAGAACTGGCCTGTGACCGCATCGGCCCCGGGGCACCCAGCCTGGTCTGCGCCCAGCACCCCACACGGCTGCGCATCCTCTTCCGGGGGGGAGCCAGGGTCATCGCCTCTCCCGTTCATGACAGGTGACCTCCTCGCCTCGTCCCGGCAAGTCTGCACCCGTCCGGCCCCAGCCCCCACGCCCCTGCCGCTGGCACCCGCCCGTCCGTTCTCTGGGCCCCTGAGCTCAGGTTCTGCTTCAGCTTCGACACAGGACTGAGATCACACAGGGTCTGTCTTCCTCTGCCCGACTTACTTACGCCGCACAATGTTAAACTTTTTAAAGGGGCGCCTGGGGGGCTCAGTCGGTTGGGCCTCCGACTTCGGCTCAGGTCAGATCTCACGTTCGTGGGTTCGAGTCCCGCGTCGGGCTCTGTGCTGACAGCTCAGAGCCTGGAGCTGCTTCCGGTTCTGTGTCTCCTCTCTCTCTGCCCCTCCCCTTCTCATGCTCTGTCTCTCTCTGTATCAAAAATAAATAAAACACTTTAAAAAAAAATAGACTCTGCGGGTTATTAGTAAAATGTCGCGTTTTACATCAGCCAGGGCGCCTCCGCTCGCCGTGCGAGGACGCACACACGCCACAGCCAGCTTCGAGCTCCGGCGGTCACACCGCCCCTTCCCGAAGAACAAAACGCAACACAAACCCCCTCTGCCCTCGGTGCCGTCTTGGGTCCCCGGTGCCGAAGGCCCTCCCGGCTCATCCCGCTTCTCCTGCCGGCACTGCGCTTTCACTCGCTCCGCGCATGTTTGGTTCTGACTTGGTCCCGGTGGTCTACGAGAGATGGTCCCTGTGCGTCCGTACACGCAACTGGTTTTGAACACCTCCGTGGGCGGGTCGCTGACGGTCTCTGTCTTCACGGTTTCCGGGCTGGCTGCGGAGGACCCCTCGCCCCAGGATTAAAAACATTTCGTGGGATTTCTTCCAGGACGTCGTGGTGCCAGAATAACGGTGGCACGTGTTTTCGGAGTCAGCGTTTGACCTCCGGGTGACCTGCCCCCGCCCCTCGCACCAGCGGGCCCCCACCAGCTCGGGAGCCAGGGCCTTCCGTCCAGAGAGGCTCCGTCCGTCCGTCTGTCCACAGCCCCCCTTGCCTCCGCGTGAGCCACAGGAGGCTGTTCCCACCCCGAGGGGGGAGGGAAGCGCCTCGTTCTCAGAGCTGCCTCCTCCCGGCCAGGCACCTGATGACACGTAAGAACCGGGTCCCAAACCCGTTCCGGGACAACAGCAGCGAGCTGGCACCCGCACCCCTGCCTCCGGGGGTTCATGGCTGGCGTCCTGGGCTCCCCCAGGAGCACGCACCGGCCGCCCGCCAGCGTAAACCCCCACGCAGGCAAGGAGTCTCCGTCCTTCGTCGGGTCTCAGCCCTCCGGCCGGTCCCCCGAGCCGCTCAGGAAAGGCAGTCACTTCTCCCCGGCTCGCCGGGGCCTCCCTCCCCGTGAAGCCAGGGGCCCTCCCGGCCGCGCCTGCCCGGCTCCTCCGGGGCCTCGGACCTGCCCGCCTGCGTCCTCCAGGAGTCCCAGCCTTAGGAAAGGCTCTGGCCCGCTTCTGCAGCGATGTCTGCTCTCCGCGCCCGGGCCGCATCGAGAACCACGCTGTGTTCTGTTGTCCTGTCTGCCGGCTCCTCTGGCCAGAGCTTCTTGTCACCTCAGCATCTGCTCGGGGACGCCTGGGGGGCTCGGGCCGTGAGGCAACCGACTCTTGACATCAGCTCTGGTCAAGAAGCCTCCTACGCAGCTGGAGGCCGCGATGGGCTTGCCGGGGCTCTCTCTCGGCCCCTCCCCCTCATGCTCACTCAAATAAACAAACAAACAAAACAAACCTTTAAATAAAAACGAATCTGCTTGACTTTTTTCTCCCGCTGGCGTTTACATGAATCATCTCTAATCTCGAGAAGGTGAGTTTTCTCAGCCCTCAGTGTTGTGGGTCAGTTGTGTCCCCAAAGACAAAGGTCCCCACGTGTCCCGGCCCTGGGAACCCTGAATGGGGCCTTATTTGGAAACAGGGTCTGTGCAGATGTACTTAGCTGACACGGGGCCACACCGTGGCGGGGGGGGGGGGGCGCCTGGTCAGGTCCTCGTCAGAGGGGAGCCAGACACAGGCGCAGAGAGAAGCGCGTGTCAGTGGAGACACGTCCCCAAGCCAAGGGGCGCCACAAGCGCCAGGAAGGCACCAGACGCTGGAAGAGGATCAGCCCCTGGAGGCTTCAGAGGGAGGGCACGCCTGTGACACCCTGACTCTGACGCCACGCCGTGTGGTCATCTGGTGTGGCAGCCGCGGGACCCCCCACGCTCAGTCACCCGGGACAGACCTCGTGCGGAGCGCCAGCAGCACCACGGGCTCAGGGCCACAGGCGGCCGTGACGCCCGGGGGGCACCCTCCCAAACAATGCTTCGGAGCTGCCCCGACAGGGAGCCCCCACGGGGGCGTCCCTCCAAACGGGCTGTCCCACAGATGGTCTGGCCCACTGCTGGCTGCCGCCCCGCGCCTGCATTTATGGTAAAACGAGTCGGTGCGGCCTCAGTGAGCAAAGGCAGGATCTCTTCCGTGACGAAGCCATGGCAGAAGGCGGGCACGGGAGCCGGTACCGGGGGGGAACTTGACTCTGCGCACAGCTAGGCACAACATGCGATGGGGGCGCCGTGCAGAGCAGCCGGGCAGCTCCTCAGAGGTCACCCACGGAGGCGCCATGGCAGTCTTGGCTCTGGGCGCACCAGGGGACGGAAAGCAGGGACTCAGACAGACACCTGCACCTCTGTGGCCTCAGCAGCGCGACTCACAAGGGCCGAAAGGTGGAAACACCCGATGTGCCCGTCCACACGCTGGAACATGATCCGGCCTCAGGAAGGAAGGCTGTCCTGCCACCACAGGGATGGACCCGGAGACATGTGCGCAGTGACAGAGCCAGACACAGAAGGACACGTCCTGTGTGACCCCGCTCACAGGGGTCCCTAGAGGAGTCCTGGCCACAGAGACAGCGAGTAGACGGTGGGAGCCGGGGTGGGGCGGGGGGCGGGGAGTCATGATTCATGGGGACAGAGTCTCAGTCTGGGGAGATGGAAGGTTCTGGAGACGGAGACGGACGGTGGGGGCGGCCGCACGACAGTGTGCGTGCGCTTGATCCCGCTGAGCTGTGCCAAACGGTCACGATGCCAAATAGAAAAAGCAGACACAGCGGCAGCTGGCGCTCAGCCCAGGGTCCAAGGTCCGGCCGGCTTCTCGCCAGGGCTGAAGGCTGCCCTGCCTTGTTCTCCTCTGGGCCGACGGGCCCCGCGCAGAACCCCAGGGGCCTCGGGGTCGCCGGCCCAGCGAACCCTGGAAACGTGCTCCACGCCGTCCCAACGCCAAGGGCCTCCGGAAGTTTACAGGAAGGACCCGGGTCTGCGCCCACAAACTGCAGAGGGGCCACAGAGCATCTGGAAACATACCTGCCCCCTAGGGGCCCGGGGCTGCACGCCTGGCCTCTTCCTGGTCCGTCTGGGAACCCCCGAAAGATCTGTCCCTGTCATGAATGAACCCTGGCCACTGAACTTGAGCTTACTTATAAAAAGGGTTTTTTTGAAGATGTTATTAAGGATCTCAAGATGAGATCATCCGATTAGGGTGGGTCCCAAATCCAATGACAAGTGTTTTTCTAAGCAATGGAGGCAGTGACTGGACCAGGCCACAAGCCGAGGCCCAGCGGAGGCCCCGGGAGCTGGAAGGGAGCTGGAAGAGGCAGGAAAGGCCTCGGAGCGAGGCTCGGCCGCCGCCTGATTTCCAGGACGAGGCCCAGCGCCCGGCAGGAGCTCGGTAAACGCCTGGGACCCAGCTGCACGGCTGCCCTCATCCGCCTGCCGACCCACAAGCCCCGGCTACGGGCAGCCAGCGTCCCCAGGGCAGCCCGGGCCCCCCCATCCCCGGGGCGGCCTGTGCACTGACCGGCAAGTCCCATCAGCCCTTGGAGCCCTGTCCCAACACGACTTTTCGAACAAAGTTACTTGTCTACAGCCACACGCGGGCTCGCCCCTCAGCCGCGAGCAGGAGCGAGGCGCCCGCGCCCGCCGCCCCGCGGACGGACCCCGAACACACGACGCTCCGGGAGGGGACCGGACATGCGGGGTGGGAGTCCACGTGCAGGACCCTCCGGAACAGGCTCGTCCATGGACGGGAGGGGCGCGTGGGGGCCGGGGAGGAGTGGGGGTGACTGGTGATGCCGATGGGGTTTCCTTTGGGGGTGATGGAATGTTCTGGAATTGGATAGAGGTGATGGTTCCACAACTCTGTGAATGTACTAAATGCCACCGAATTGTACACATAAAAATGACTAATTGGGGGCGCCTGGGTGGCTCAGTTGGTTAGGCCTCCGGCTTCGGCTCAGGTCAGATCTCACGTTCGTGGGTTCGAGCCCCGCGTCAGGCTCTATGCTAACAGCTAGCTCAGAGCCTGGAGCCTGCATCTGGTTCTGGGTCTCCTTCTCTCTCTGCCCCTCCCCCTCTCATGCTCTGTCTCTCTCTGTATTAAAAATAAATAAAACATTAAAAAAAAAATTTAAAAATGACTAATTGTACGTTGTGTGGATTTCATCTCCATGAAAACGCTACCTTCCTAATTCTGTCGTTTACACTGAAAGGGACGGTGAGGTCTCTATTCGGCCACAGTGGGAACACACACCAAGCCTGAGGTAAGTAACCAGCCCCAGTCCAGACTGCCCTCCAGGGAGAGAGGTGTCCATCTTCGTGTCACTGCCGAAAAGCAACGTCAGCAAAGGCCCCACTGCCAGAGCTGATGCGTGAGGGTCTCAGGCCTGCGCAGTCCCTCCCGGGGCCTTCTCCCGTGGCCCGCTGCCCCCAGGTTTGCAAATCTGAGCCTCTGGTCTGGGTCAGACCCAGAGAGGCTGCTGGGTCCCTGTCCTGGGCTCTAAGAAGGGGGAGGGAACCCCGGGCCTCCGTGCTGCAGCTTGTCCTCCTGGGGTGAGACCCTGGGACTCTGGCCAAACCCCCAGCCCCTCCCTGCCCGGGCGTGGCCACTGGCCCCACTCCACAGCCAAGAACACCGAGGCTCACGGTGGCCTCAGCTGGGCCCAGGACAGGGCGGGGCCGAGATCTGCCCCCCGCCCCCCGCCCCCCTGAGCCGGGGCAGCCCGGGAGGGGAACCAGAACCGGCTGTTCTTCTTAAGCCTCCATCTTGAAGCCCGCTGTTGCCTTGGCAACGGTCTGCGGGCAGACCTTTTTGCAGAAAAAAAGGATGACCTTCCCAGTGCAGTCCCTCCTCCCGCTGTTCTCGCTGTTCACGCCCCGCCCCGCGCCCCCCCCCCCACCAAGCGGTTTAAAGGCACCTGTCTAAACAATGCATTATGGATTTCTCCGCGGGCCTGGCACAGCTCAAGAATTTCAATCCAGACAGCTCTGACGTTCCCGAACGAGCGTCCTGGGGGTGGGGGGGACGGGGCAGGGGCCTGGGAATCCATGCACACCTCCCGTGCCAGCCCTGCGACTGTCTGGTGCACATGAGCACCTCAGTCTCGGTTTCCCCATCTGTCAGGTGGAACGCTGCAAGGGTCCAGGGGCTGGGGGACCAGCCAGCATAAGCCAGCCAGCCAGGCTGGGGCCGGTGACTGGCCGTCTCCCGGGCCCAGAGCCACCTGTCCCACTGTGGGGACCGCGCTGCACTCTCCTGCCCAGGCAAGGGAAGGAGTGACCGAGGGGCTGGCCCACACAGCTGGACACTTGTCCAGACAGAGTCATCACTGGGCCCAGGCTCCAGGAGGGAAGGGGGCGGTTGGCTCAGCTGGGTCCAACCCCAGCAGGGACAAGTGGACTGTGGGCACCTGGACCCTCGACGCACGGCAGTCTGCCCTCCAAGGCCTTGCCCTCCCATTTCTCAACTGGATGGAAACAGAAAAAAGAGGGCAGGAGAGGGAAACTTCCTCCCAAAACCTCCCTTGGCGGGATTTCTAGCCTGAGCCTCTTCCCTGCCTCGGGGCAGCCGTCCCTGCGTGGCCCTAGGGATGGGCACACGGCCCGATCACATCCCTCCCCTGCTGTCACCCTTGCTGTGTTCCCGAGTGCCTGTGGGAGAAAAACCAGAGTCCTCCTCTGCCTCCCCCTGCTCTGCAGCCCCCTAGTGTCCCTGCAAACCCACCAAGCCCCAGGGCCTTTGCATCTGCTGTTCCTTTTGCCTGGATGCTCGTCCCCACCAGCCGTACAGCCCTCTTGGGGTCTCAGCTCAAATGACACCTCCTCCAAGAAGCCCACCCGTCCCTGCGCTTCGAACTTGTCAGGTCAACACCACCGCACAGCCGTCAGAACGGCGAACAGCCACAACCCAGACGACAACGGACGCCGGCGAGGGTGCCGAGAAAGAGGAGCCCGGCACTGCTGGCGGGAACGCACGCTGGCGCAGCCGCTCTGGGAAACGGCGTGGAGGCTCCTCAAAAAGTTATACATAGAACTCCCCTACGGCCCGGCAACGGCACTGCTAGGTATTCACCCAAGGGGCACATGCACCCCGATGTTTTCAGCAGCGCAATCGACAGTAGCCACAGTACGGAAAGAGCCCAAATGCCCGTCGAGGGATGAGTGGATAGAGAAGAAGTGGTGTGTATACAACAGGGTGCACTGGGCACTCGGACAGAGTGAAACCGCGCCGGCCGCGACCACGTGGGCGGACCGGAGGGCACCGCGCTCAGCGAAACTCGTCAGAGAAAGACAAATATCATATGACTTCCCTCCCGTGCGGACCTTAAGACACCAAACAGATGAACATAAGGGAAATGAAGCAAAAAAATATAAAAACAGAGGGGGACAAAACTTAAGAGGCTCTTCAATAAGGAGAACAGAGAGGCACCTGGGCGGCTCAGTCAGTTAAGGGTCCGATTTCAGCTCAGGTCATGATCTTACAGTTTGTGGGTTCGAGCCCCGTGTCTGGCTCTGTGCTGACAGCTCGGAACCTGTTTCAGATTCTGTGTCTCCCTCTCTTTCTGTCCCTACCTGGCTATTCTCTGTCTCAAAAATAAACATTAAAAAAATTTTTTTGAACATGGAGAACAGAGAGTTGCTGGAGGGGAGATGGTAGGGGCTGGGCCAATGGGTGAGGGGCACTAAGGAATGTACTCCTGAAATCACTGTTGTGCTATATGTCAACTAACTTGGATGTAAATTTTTTAAAAATCGAAAAAAAAAAAAAGAACTTGTCAAGTCCGAGAGAGAAGCACAGAGACCAGCTCTTTCTAGCTGGTTTACCACACACTTCCAAGGACGGCCACTAGCTTTCTCTTTTCATTTCATGTCACCTTCAGCCACAACGTGGTTTGGTTTGTGCCACACACTGTCCTCGGCATGTCACAACTACGAATCCACTGGGCCCATATCCACCAGTTGCCCCGACGTCCAGAGGTGGAGACTGAGGCCCCGGGAAGAGCTCTGCTTTGCTGCCCGCCTCCTGGCCCCCTGCCCCTGCGCGGCACACTCGGCTGGCACCGCCGGGGCCCTCCCTCACGGCCTCGTGCGAGTGCCGCCGCACATCTACGAGGACTCTGTTTCCAAATAACAACCACTCAAGGGCTCAGGACTTGGACACA
Organism: Suricata suricatta; assembly: GCF_006229205.1. NCBI lineage: Eukaryota > Metazoa > Chordata > Mammalia > Carnivora > Herpestidae > Suricata > Suricata suricatta. Next base: position 678,749 of record NC_043711.1, on the reverse strand, counting down.
CCCTTCTGGGGACATGGTCCTGCCTTAACGGCATGTCTGGGCCGGTCCCTCTCTGTCCCCTACGCTGAGATCCTTGGCTCGTCACCTACACCTGCAGAGTCCTGGGGGGGTGGGGTGCTGTCGCGTCCTGCGCCCCTGCCTGAGGCTCCCGGGTCCGGCCCCCCCCCCCCCCCGGCTTCTGAAATCCTGGGACCCGGCATCTGAAGACCCCTCTCTAAGCTCCAGGATCAGGCCCCGTGGCTCTTCTGGGGTCCTGGGGCACTCAGGCGTGGCGATCCTGTGGGTGCCTGAACCCCTCCCCCCAGTCTCTGTGGCCACCCCACGCACACGGCAGGCTTCCCGACGGGGATCCCCAGAGATCTGCGATGCTGGGAGCCGCTGTGAGGCAGCCCCTGGGCCCCAGGACCCTGACCCAGCAGCTTATGCTCACCCTGGAACCCAGACCCAAGGGAGCCAGGCCGCCTCCCCAGGCCACAGGGCAGATCAGGGTCAGCACGGGCGTCGGAGTTCAGAAAGGTGGGCTCGGGGGGCCAGGAGTGAGGCTGCTGGCCCCAAACCTCACACACAGCCTGTCACCTGCCTCCTCTGCCTTCTGTCCCTGTCTCCTACCTGCCAGGTGACCTCTGGCCTCCAGTGAAGTCTCTGCTCCATCTCAGAGACCTCCTGCAGGAAGAGAAGGAGATGGACCCATTTCGGTGGGGTCTATGCATCCCTGCCCACCAAGGAGCTGAAGGGGCGTGGTCTCCAAGGGCCGGGGAGAGCCAGGCACCCCCAAGCCGAGCAGGGCAGCTTGCAGGGCAGGCTCTTGCCCCGGCTACATGCCTCGGGCCCCAAAGCTGGAGGACAAGGGGACCCTGGTACCACCGCCGGGCTGCAGCCAGGCCTCTCCCGCGCCCCCCCCCCCCCCCCCCCCCCCCCCCCCCCCCCCCCCCCCCCCCCCCCCGCATCTGCCATCTGCCTGGCCTCCCCCAACTCAAGTCTCCGGGGACCCCAGGAGAACCGCTGTCTCCTGCCCGTCTGGGTGGGGAGCGGGGGGCTGTGGACACAGCCCTCCTCACACACCTGGCCGCACGCCACCACGGGGGACGGCCGGGGCTGCAGGAGCGCGGGGACACCGGGGTCGGAGAGGACAGGCGTGGCAGGGGGCGCACACTGCCGAGGGGCTCGCGGCCGGCACTTCGCGGCCCCCAGGGCTTCTCCCGGTGCCCCCGCGCACCCCAAGCCCTGCATGGACTCGCACTTCGCTCTTGGCCGTGGGGGCTCCTGACCGTGAGTGAGGGCTTAATGCCCGACACAAGGGCCGGTTAAAGTGCTTTCGGCAATAGCATCCCCTTAATAAACATCGAGAGGGGACACCCACTGCCCAGCGGCTGAACCAGGACACACAGCGTGTCCATCGCACACGCACACGTACCTCAGGCGCGTCCACCGCGCACGTCCACATCCACACACGACCGTGTCCACCGCGCAAGCGCATGTCCCCAGAGGAGCATGTGCACCGCGCATGCGCAGTCCCTCAGGCGTGCGCACCACGCATGCGCATGCATCCACAGATGACCGTGTTTACTGCGCACGCGCACATTCCTTGGCCACGAGCAGGAGCGACCGCACCCGCCGCCCCGCCGACGGACCCCGAACACACGACGCTCCGGGAGGGAACTGGACACGAGAGGCCACGCGGGGTGGGAGTCCACGTGCGTGACCGTCCGGAACAGGCTCGTCCACGGACGGGAGAGGGGCTCGTGGGGGCCAGGGGCTGGGAGGGGTGATGACTGATGGGGACGGGGCTGCTCTTGGGGAGGATGCAGGTGTGTTCTAGAATCAGTGTGTTTGATGGACATACAACTTTGGGAATGCACCGGAACTAATGAATTGCACACTTAAAGTGAAAGAACTGGAAGGTACGTGAATATCTCAGTAAAGCTGGTTGAGAATGTGACATTCCTTCCTGCCCTGTGCCACCTTTCCTCCGTGACTTTGGAAGTCTACCCGCAGCTGAGGCACAACTTCACCGTCACCTGGTGACGTGCAAGGAAGCCTAGGCTGGAAACCTTGAAGGTGGTGAGACTGCAGTCTCCAGCGGCGTGCAAGCTGAGTGTAGCAAGATGTCCTCCCTGGCTCGCATCCTGGACCCTCCTGGCAGGTGCCGCGGCCATGGGCCTGGACGCCGCGCCGGGAAGGCACCTTGGGGCTGGGGCCTTGGGGGCTGCCAGGGCCTATGCCACGGCCGGAGCGTGGCATATACACGTATGTTCACATGCACGTATACAACCGGGGATTTTCCCCCTTTTCTCTAAGTAACGGGGCCGTCATGGTCGCAGGGCGTCGGTGACACCGTGGATTTCATGGTGCTTTCATCACCACCCGCCCGGCTCACAAAGGCGCCTCTAAGCCCTTCGGGTCGTATTCTCTATGTGGGAGCCTCCTCGCTTCCTAGTAACTTCAAAGGTCCTGATCCTATTATGGTGGAGGGTGGAAGGGTGGCCTTTATCCCTGACCCAGACTGGTCCGGGGCCCCCGGGGCCCTCACTAGTCTCATGTCCTTCCTGCAGGTCCCAGAGGGTCTCTGACACCGTCCCACCGCACCTCACCGCCAGCCCGGGAGCAGCGACGGGACCGCCGAGCTGCCCACGGTGGCGCCTTCCCTCCGGGCAGGCAGGAAGAAATGCCCAGCAAACCCTGGGGTGCGGGCACTTCAGGCAGCTGAGAATATGACTCAGCGGAGCCCCGACTCACATCTTGTGCCCCAAGCCTGAGTTCCCTTCCCCAGGAATGGGGACAATGCGCTCATTCCCCAGCTCTCTCCACCCCTCCGCCTCCCCCTCCCCCCGCGGAAGGAAGCTTCTGGGACCCTCCAGAGGATCTTCGCCTGGCCTTGTGGCGACTAGGGTGTCTGATCACACCTTGGAATTCAGATTAATATGGAGGGTGACAGGGAGCCACAGGGGATTTAGGCAAAGGATGGCCACCGTATGATTTTGGTTTTTTTAAGTTTATTCATTTTTGAGGAGGAGGGACAGTGCCAGCTGGGGAGAGGCAGAGAAGCGAGAATCCCAGGCAGGCTCCGCACCGTCTGCGCAGCGCCGGACGCGGGGCTCCATCCCACAAGCCATGGAGGAAAGATCAAGAGTTGGACGGTTAACCGACTGAGCCACCCAGACGCCCCTGATTTGAAGTTTTGAAAAGTCCCTAGCGGCCCCAAGAAGGAGGAAGTTTGGGGCGGTGACTCGGGTGAGGGCACTGGACACATGTCAGTGCTCCGCAAGCTGGGGCAGATGGGGACGCGGTGGTCCCTGCTGGGCCCCGGCCCAGGGGGAGGAAGGGTCAGAGCCAGGGGCCTGTGTGCGGCGGCCAGCCTTCTGTCTCATCACCCCGACCAACGTGGAGGAAAGGAGAATGGGAACATCCGAGCACGCGCACGTCCCTCAGGCGCGTCCACCGCGCCCGCGCACGCCCCTCGGCCGCGAGCAGGAGCCAGGCGCCCGCGCCCGCCGCCCCGCGGAAGACCCGAACACACGACGCTCCGGGAGGGAACCGGGCACGGAACCGGGCACGGAAGGCCACGTTTGGGACCATCCGGAACAGGCTCGTCCACGGACAGGAGGGGGCTGGGGGCCTGGAGCTGGGGGAGGGGATGAAGAAGTGAGAGCTAATAGGGACAGGCCTGCTCTTTTAGTTGTTAGAACATTCTGGAATTACATAAAGGTGATGGACGGTTACACAACACTGTGAATATGCTAAAAACAGCTGAACTGCACGGCACATGGATTATATCTCAGTTTTAAAAAGCAGAAATCGGGGCACCTGGGGGCTCAGTCCGTTAAACCTCCGACTTCGGCTCAGGTCATGATCTCACGGTTAGTGGGTTTGAGCCCCGCGTCGGGCTCTGTGCTGACAGCTCAGAGCCTGAAGCTGCTTCAGATTCTGTGTCTCCCTCTCTCTGCTCCACCCACGCTATTGCTCTGTCTCTCTCTGTCTCAAAAATAAATAAAAAACATTTAAAAAATTTAAAAAGCAGAAATCACTGGCCTTTTACTTGGTGTAACTTTCTGGAAGCAAAAGGGACTGTGCATCATTTATCTGTGAAAGCATCTTGGGGTGCTTTGTAATAAATACTGTAATATATATTTGTAATAAATACTGTTGAACTGAAAATAAAAGTGGGTGTCAACAGGTAGGTGAGGGTGCCCCAGGCCACAGATGGGTGGCTGGTGGGGGTGGAGGTTGCTGCGCTTTGCCTGGCTGGTCAGGGTGGACACACAGGGAAGGGTGCGGCCTGTGCAAAGGCCCTGCGGCAGGGACAAGACAGGCGGCTGGGTCTGAGGGAACAAAGGTCTGACTCTTGGTGCCTTGAACTTGGTGGGAAGGGTGGCCAGGGACACGGTTGGGGAGTGGAGCAGGACAGCACCCCGAGGCTGTCCCCTGCCTCCCGGAGCCTCAGGTTGGATCCAGTGCTGGACTGAAACCTAAGCCTGTTCGTTCCCCACGACGGGCTGCTTCCTGATGGAGGACTGGGGGCTTCCCCCCACAGTGAACGTGAGAATGGGGTCTGGAGCCATGTGACCCTTCTGCAGCCCAGGGCACAGAAAACGACCCCCAGATGTGCTCAATGCACCGAAGGGGACCCCCTGACAGGCTAATACAGAGAAGGGCATCCTGGATGTGCTGCAAGTGACCCCACTCTCTTTTCCTCAGCTTCCTTTAGAGGAAACTGGGCCCCGAGAGAATGAGGCCAGAAGCCACTCGCTCATCAGGCAGCAGGGGAGAGGGGGCAGGGGAGAGGGCGCCCGGGGCGGCAGGGGAGAGGGGGCAGGGGCGGCAGGGGACACAGGCTTGGCGGTTCGGTTAGGCGGTTGGAGCTGACCCTGAGGCTCTGGTGGGTTCGGGCTGAAGATTTGCAGGGCACCACCCACATCTCGGAGCCGTCCTGCTCTGTCCCTGCCCGGACCCCCACCT
>NC_043711.1:670668-673693 GCF_006229205.1 Suricata suricatta | reverse complement strand
CCCCCCCCCCCCCCCCCCCGTCCGGTACCCACACATGCAAGACCCGCCCCCCGGGCCCTGGCGAGGCCGCCCTCACAATGCTCACCCCCACCCAGCACTTCTCTTTAAATTACAGCTGAAGCTCCTCAGAAAAGACCACTCACCCACCATGTCAGCAGGTCCTCGCCCGTCGGTGGGAGGGTGTCCTGAGGGTGCTCGCAGCCCCACCCACGAGTTGAGCACCCAGCCCTGGTTTCCCCAGCGCCAGGCAGCAGGCGGGTGCCAGGAATGGGCGATTCTGACCTCCTGCCAGGGCTCCTGCACCTGGCAGCTGGGTCAGGGATGGGGGCGGGTGTGTCAAGGTTTGGCCCTGGGGTGCGTCCTCGCCTCGCTCCGGCTCCGCCCCCGCCCCCTGTCGTGTGCACCTCTTCCAGGAGGTCCCCCAGCGCGTGGGGGCTTCGCGGGAGCTCGCCCAGAAGCGCCCGAGCGACACGCCAGCTCGCGGCCGGGCCCGGGAAGCCAAGGCCGCCCACGCCCAGTCTCCACCGGCCTCCTCGCTCCACCTAGTGGTGGCCGGAGCCCGGAGCCATAGGGGCCCAAACAGGGCTCCCAGGACGTGCGGCGGGGAGGTTACCTGGGGCGCGGGGGGGCGGGGCCTGAGCAGGATCGCGGGCGCTGAGCCATGCAGGGCGGGGCAGGGGGCCTCATCCCTTCCCCCTGCTCACCTGACAGAGAAGCATCGCCCACAGTCTCTCCCCATAAGGCTGGGAAACTGAGGCACAGAAGGGACAGGCAGGCAAGTCTCCAAGTCACACAGAGGGTAGTTGAGTCCCAATCAAAACACAAGGACTTGAGGCCCCATTTATGTCCTTTCCTGACCCCAGAGATGGGCATGGAGTCAGGCAATGACGCTGGGGAGGGCAGGGGTGCGGGGTGGAGGCGTTGGCTAAGAGTCCACACCACTGTCTGCTGGGACTCCGGGACAGATCTGAGCAGGGACCAAACCCAGCTCTGCCACCCACCCAGTAGTCCTGGCCACCAGGCTCGTCTTTGTGGCCTCCGGTTTCCTCCCTTATAAAACGGGTGTAATTATAGGGTGGCTGTGAGGTTCTCGGGGATGAGACCGGTGCAGCCTGTTTATATGCAGTAGGTGCTCAATAACTGTGCGCTGTAGATTATCATTGAGTAATATCCTCACCCGGCCCTGCCCACCCACCCTTCTGCTCCTCTCTTACTTGCTTCGGGCACACAGGCCTCCTTGTGTTCTCTGTGGGCCTGTGTTCCTTGCTGCCTCAGGGCCTTTGCATATGCGATTCCCCTGGCAGGAGAGCCCTACCCACCCCCTGGCCCCGATTAACTCAAGTTTTTCCCACATTGATTCCCACTGTGTCCCAAGCATTCAGCACAGGATCAGGTACACAGCAGGTGCTCCAGAAATCGGGAGGTTGGATGAGACAGAGCTGGCCTGGACTGCCCTTCCCCACCCTCTCATCCCGTCATTCTGGGGAAACTGAGGCGCAGAAAGGGTTAGCAACAGCAGCGCCCTCTCGGCCCCACAAAGGCCCCAGGATCTAGTAAAGTCGGCTGCAGAAGTCACCGCTTCCTCGTCCCCACCCCAAGCCCCCAAGGAGGGGCAGGCTGCAGAGGCAGGCCCCAGGCCAAATTGAAATTGATTGTGGGGAACAGCTCAGCAGGCTGGAACAGACACAAGGCCGCCGGGGAGCACAGGGGCACCTGAGCATGAGAATGCATTCCGGCCGGCAATGGAGGACGGTTTAATCTTCAGTGGAAGCTTCTAGCAGCGGCCTCCGAGGGTCTGGGAGGTGAGGGGCTAAGTTGCCACAGCCGAAGCAAGGACACCCCCCTCCCTCCATTCATGCATCTTCCCTTCCCTTCCCGGAGCGCCTTTTCTGGCATCACTGGGCGCCAGCCCTGACTCTGCGGGTCTTAGCTCCTCCTCGGCCAGCCCAGCTGTCAGTGGAGGCAGAGAGGGGAGGTCCAGCACCGCCCCGCCCCCGCCCCGGAGGCGCACCTGGCAGTGCCTGCTGTGTGCCTGGCCCTGGACTCAGCCTGCCTAACGTGGCTCCTCGTGCTCCCTTCCCACGCCCTCTCTGTCCACGGGGGAGGCCTCGAGAGGAGAGAGCTCACCCAGGCTCTCGGTGGCCAGACCTTCAGTCAGCATTGATACAGCCCTTGTCCAGGTGGGACAAACTGTCTTGAAGACAGTGGGAGCTATGGAGGACTATGGAGCAGGGGAGGGGGTGGTGGGAAAAAGCCCTGTCTTCCAGAGGAGTGATTCCTGGGCCCTTCTTAGAGGGGGCACCTAGGCCACTTACCATAACCATCCTCTGGCCCCAGAAGTTTCCACTGAGGCACAGAACCAGGCAGAAGCCAGATATCCCGCATGGCTACGGGCTACCCTCCAGGTCAGGCCAGACCTCCTGGGAACCCCCTGTTTTGAGGCTCTGGGACGGCAGCTGCTGGGTCACCCAGCCTGGAAGTGCGTGGGGACCTGATTCCAACCCGATTCCCGCCGGGCCCGGGGGCTTCTGAGGGCTCTGCCTTCCCTCAGTTTCTCCTGTGGGCCTCCGTGGGGTGGTGACCAGACACGTGGCCAACGGGGCCGCTGTGTTCCCCTGAAACCCTGCGACCCTGACCCGGAAGCCCCCCTTGGCGCCAGGGGCGGGGGCCAGGCCCGGCAGCTCTCAGGGCCCCTCCCAGTGAGGGCCTCAGCCCAGGATTAGGGGGCCGGGGTCGGGGGTCAACAGCATTTGCTGCGGGGCCTTTCAGGCGGCAAGCAGATCCGTCTCCCCTGCCACCTCGCATTTCCCGGACAAAGGCTCGTTGGCGGAGGGGCGCTGAGCACCCCTGGGAAAGGCCTCCATGCCCCTGGCCGCGTCTGCCCACACTGCCCCCCTTCACCCCTCTGCGGGCGCCCCCATGCCAGAGACGGGGAAACTGAGGCCAGAGAGGTCTGGAGCGCGGGCCCCACGCGGGCTGCGGGGCTCTGTGCGGGCCTGGGCGGCGGGCGCGACGGGAGGCGGGC
>NC_043711.1:658767-670568 GCF_006229205.1 Suricata suricatta | reverse complement strand
GCGGGGCCGCGCGCAGACAAAGGCGGCCAGGCCCGGCCGCGGGGGCGTGTTCCGCTCGTCAGCGTCGGTTCCACTTGAGTCCATCCTGGACAGGCTGGGTAATCCCTCCCCCGGCCACTGCTGGGCCGTGACGGCTTGAAGGGGCCCAGCGGGCCTGACTGACGGCCTGGAGCGGGGAGCTGGGGCCCCCCAACATCCTCCCCCGCCCCCCTCCCTGTGCTGGGAACAGCTCGCAGCCATCTGTGGTGGTGACAGTGGGGAAACCGAGTCATGGGGAGGTGCACACATCCGCTCACATCACACAGCGAGGGCCAGGCAGCCCAGCGAGGCCCAGAACCTGGGGCGGCCTTGCTGGGACCTCCCCACCCCCACTGGTCACACAATGTCACCCTGCCCTAGAGGGATCTGGGGCCTGGGGCCCAGGAATCACTCACCTCCTGTTCATTCCCCAGCCCCCCTGGGGGGGGGCGCAGGTTCACCCAGGGGGCTGGACCAGAGCCAGACGAGGGGTCCGGGGTCCACCCCTCCAGCTGCTGCCTGAGCCCCATGGAAATGGCTGGCTGGGTGGGTCTCTCCTCCACACACCTGGGTGCCTGGAAGGCTCTGGCAGGTGGGGCTGGCATCCCAGGAGGAGGGATCTCGTCTCAGTGCAGAGGCCCCGTGGCAGGATAATTGGGCGCTGCATAGACGCTGAGGCTTGGATGGGGCTGGGAGGGGGGTCAAGCCAGGGAAACTAAGCCCCTGAGGGAAGTAGGGTCAACGTTCCCACAAGAGATTCTAGGAGGGAGGCCAGGAGCCCTTGGGCTAACCGCACCCCCCCTCCAGGTCCCCCATGGCCCTCGGGAGGAGACACAAAATCCCTTTCTGCCAACCCCTCCTCCCAGCCTGGGCCACACAGTCTCCCTCAGGCTTGGCCTCCTCCCCTGGGAGCCCGGTGGGAGGTGTGGGTACATCCACGGTGCCCTCAGCCAGACTCAGGGATCCCGCCCCTCCCCTGGGGGCTCCTCCCAGGCTGGGGTCAGGGCTCACTGGCAGCTGTGTCCAGGCAAATGCCCCCGTCTGTGGTCCCCAGTCTTTCAGACTGTCACGGCCACCTCACTGTGCCAGAAAGGGAGCAGCGGCAGACAGAGACCTCGCCCACCGCCCGACAGGGGTGCGCTGGGGCTCCCGCGAGCACTCGGGCAGGGGTACTGGCTGAGGTCCCTCCGCTGGGGTCTGGGCCTGTCTGGGCTTCAGTTTCCCCAACTATAAAATGGGTGCTGGCTTCTGCAGAGGAAGACCTCTCTGCCCCAACTCCTGGGGACTGGCCCCCACCACCCCCAAGAGGCCCCGCTGCTCCCTTAATCCACCGGCCGGCCTTCGCCTCGGTTTCCCCTCCCGGTGGCCTAATCCCCGGATTGTCAGAGGCTGGTTTTACATACATTTAGAGGCTTTTCATAATAGATTTACTGGGCCCCAGAACGGCCCTTGCTGCCTGGCGCTTAGCTGCCCCTTAATTGAAAAGCCCCTACCCGCTCCTCCCCCTGCGGGCCGGCTCCGGAGGGGCGGGGCGAGGAGGATCCCACAGCAGCGCGGCTGCGCCTCCCCGCGGGCTCCAACGGGGTCTCCGTGGGGTCCAACATGACGGGGGGGGGGGGGGGCGATGCCGGGCACTCACAAGGAGGATCTGCAGCTGATCCCGGCCCACGAGGGGCAGAGCCGGGACTCAGAGCTGCACTGTGCCCTGCCCCACCGCTGGCGCCGCTACAGCCCTGGGCGGCGGGCAGGGTCCACTGTTCCGATGGGGGCAGGTGACTCACCCAGGGCCCCGCAGCTGCGCAGCTGGCCTCGCCCCAGCTTGGGCCTGTGCGGCCCCTGGGTTCTGACTCTGGGCTCAAGGATTCGGTTGCTGGTCTCCACATCACTTCCTGACCCCTAGTGTCTCTCCAGGTGCCCAGCAGGCAGCAGGGGTGCCAGAACATTCACCAGTAGGAGGGGGGACAGTCAGAGAGTCAGTGATGCGTACCCCCCCCCCCCCCCTGCCCCCCCCCCCGCCCCGCCATCGCTGCCAGGTCCCCAACTGGGCGATTTAATTCTGCTTGTCACCAGGATGTGGGCCGGGTTTATTTATCTGGGGTATATATGTATTTTAATTTAAAGATCTGCCAGCCAGCATAGCTGACTCCTGCGGTGCCCTGCTGCCCTCCTCGTGGGAGAGAGGCTGTTCCTGCCAACCCGCCCATGCCAGGCACTTCCTAAGGAGCCAACAGTGGAGAAGGAGGCGAGCACCTGCAGTCTCTCCCAGCTGGAGTGAAGGAGCACTTGATTTGGAGTCCATGCACAAAACACTTAGTAACTCAACAAACATTCACTGGGGGCCCTGACTTTGTGCCAGGCAGTGGGGCCATGTGGTGGTGGGGGACCAGAGGCCTGCTCTTACCGGGATAACTGGTCAGCTCATCAAGAACCCCAGGCTCTGGGGGCATCTGGCTGGCTCAGTCTGAAGAGCATGTGACTCTTGATCTCCAGATGGTAAGTTCAAGCCCCATGGTGGGTGTAGACATTTTCAAATAAATAAACTTAAATACAAAACAACAACACCCCAGGCTCTGAGCTCCCACCTTGTGCCTCTATAGCACCGTTTTCCAGATGAGCAACTGGGGACTCGTCCACGGTAGGGGACAAAGGCACCTCCCTGTGCCTCAGTTTCCCTTCCTGGCCACAGTGGCATCTGGCACTGCAGCCCGGGGGCGGGTGTGAGGGATGATGCTAATAAGCCGCCCAGGCTGCGGGCTCCTGCCGCCACACCTCATTAGCACTCAGGCCGCGCAGGGGGACGGAGATATTGCAAACCATAATTCTGGCGCCTGGCAGGGGAGGGGCGGAGAGGGGCCGGCAAAGGCACAGGGAGGGGCCTGAACCGCCCCTGCCAGAAGCCAGTGGGCGTTGCCAAGCAGGCCCCGAAGAGTACCCTTTTGGGGGTGCCTACCCCCCACGGCAGGGCAATCACCGGCTCTAATTTTGCTGCCCCCCAAGGACCCGCCAGGCCTGCCACTCCTCAGAGCCCACCCTGAAAGGGCTATTCCAGCCTGTGCCACCCACCGGGGCTGCTGGGCCAGGAGGCTGGACCGAGGGCATCACGCCCTCCCCCACCCCACCCCCCATCCAGGCTAAGGGGGCCAGCTCCAGCAGGGCGCCAGCCAGCCATGGGGTCTGGGGTGGTGCCACCCTCGTCCAGCCTCAGCTTTCCCATCTATAACATGGGTCTGAGATGGGTTTCCTCTGAGTACCAGAAGGGTAAACTGGGGTGCATGTGGAGAAAGGCGGAGTTGCGGCTGGGAGCCAGACCTTGGGGCACATCACACAAATGCAGAAACCGAGTCAGTTTAGACAAAGCGGGCCCAAACCAGCCGCCCCTCCCTCCTCCTCACTCCTCAGAGACCAGAGCTCACGCCCGCAGTCTGTAAATGGGGAAACTGAGGCCCCGAGCGAGGAGCGCCGTGACAACAGAGTGCCCGGTGGGCTACTGGCCGGGCAGAGGCACGGAGGCGGGAAGAGGGGCTTGGGGGAGGCCCCGGGGGAGGTCCCACCGGAGGGACCCGGGCTGGATGGGAGAGCCGGCGGCGGGGAGGGCTGGGGGTTCCTCGCTCGTGTTCCCGGCGTGCCGCGGGGGGCGCAGGCGTTTCCTGGCCTCCCCGCCGGTCTCAGGCTCAAGGCCTTCCCCGGAGGGGCGCCCCGGGCCGCCCGCCCCCGCCCGCGCCGCCGCCTCCCGCCTCCCCTTCCTCCCCCAGGCCCCTCCCCCGGCTGGGGCCACGCCGGACCCGGCCCGGCTTCCCGCTCGTCGGGCTGGGGCAGCCCTCGGAGGTGCCAGCGATCGACCCTTCATTCGAAAGATCGCGGAGGGGGGGGCCCGGGAGGAGTCTAGGCGGGGGTGGGGGAGGGGGCTCGGGAAGCGCCATCCTAACCCGCAGCGCTCACCCCCCTCCGCCCCCCTGCGCTCCATCAGCCGGGCCCCTCGGGAGCTCGGGCTTGAGAGGCCAGGGGGAGGGGCCCTGGGCAGTGACTTTCCTGGACGCTTCTAGCCGCACCCCACCCCGGGAGTCAGGCCAGCGCCCCAGGCCCAGAGGGAAAGGCCCGCACTGCCTTTGCGGGGGCGGGGCGTCTGGCCTGGAGCCCGCAGCAGGGCTCCTAGGCTCCCAAACCCGAGCCGAGACTTGACAGCTTCAGGGACTCAGGGGTCACAAGGAATGTTTCCTGGCTGCTGGGGGAGGGGGGGGGCCCTGGTCTCACTCCCCTGGGCTGCCCTAGGCCTCCTTGAGATCCAAATCCTGATCCCACAGAGGCCTGGGGGTGGCTCTGGACTCACTCCAAGGACCAGAAGGGACTGGTGGGGCCTCTGTCCCCATCTGAGCTGTCACTCGTGCCCCCCCCACCGGAGACTGCACTGTCCTTGAGGGGCCCCGGCCTCTCAGCCTGTTTCCCCGTCTGCGGGGTGCTTCAGGGACTCCCGCTAAGCAGTACCCGCCAGAGTTTCTCTGGCCTCAGTGGCAGAGGGCTCACCCCAAACATCCGGGCCTCCGCCCCTGAGCATCCTTGAGGTTCCCTAAGTGTGGTAGTGCCCACGGGGGCCACCGCGGCGTTTCTGCCGGAGCAGGTGAGGGTGCAGGGAGCAGGGGCACTTCCAGCAGCCTCTGGACCCCTCCTGGGGGGGGTGCAGGTCCTTGTGCCTGGAAGCCCCCACCCTCCAGAGTCCACTCCTTCTGGGCTCCGGTCCTGCCCCAGGGCCTCCCATGGCTCCCCCACCTGCCTCCTTGCAGACCTCTGCTCTCCCCTCCCCCGCCCCGCCTCCACAGCCGGCACCCGGGTTGTCCATCAGTCTGGTCTCTGTGCCCACGTTGCCACCGGGCCTGCAGCCTGCCCTGTTCTTGGCATGCCAGCCGCCCCCCACCACACCCTGGCCCAGCCCAGCGACCTGGCTGCTGGTGTTCTAATGATGCCTGCAGCCCAGCAGCTGGACGGGCCTGAACCCCTCCCAGGGCAGTCTGCCCTGCTGGCCACTCCTGCCTGGCTTCGTCCACTTAGTTTCCGGCTTGGGTGTCCTTGTGCAGTGACCTATAGCTCCCGGGGGGGGGCTTCCAGCCGTGAACATGTTTTTACTGTCCATCAGTGGCCGCCTGGCCACCTGCAGCCTGATCAGGGGCTCCAGCAGTGTGGTCTCCCCCTGTGGCCTGAAAGTCCCCCAGATACTGGGCCCAGAGGCCACGAGGGCACGCAGGCCAAGGAAGGGCCCAGCGCTGACCGCATACAGCAGGCGCACACTCAATGCTTGTTGGGAGTACTGACACTGGCGTTGGAAACACCATTCATTCATATGTTATATTGTTTCCTAATCAAGCAGCTGCCACATTTATTCATTCATTCCATCAACAAGAATTCATTGAGCGCCTACTGTGGACCAGGCACATTCTAGGCACTGAGGATGCAGGTGTGACCAGGATAGACAAAAGTCCCTGCCCTCCAGGAGCTGGCAGTCTAGAGGAGGAGACATGAGATCTGGAGCCTTGAGGAGCGGGGAGAGGGAGGGAGGGAAGATAATTGGGAAGGTGCAGGCGGGGCGGTGGCCCTGGGGGGGTGGGGCTGGGTGCGCAGAGGGGGTGGAGGGGAGGAGCAGGGGTGAGGATCCCAGGCAGCTCCTTGCAGCAGGAGGCAGGAGCCCTGGGGACTTCCGGCAGTGTGACCGTGCCCCAGGGGCTCCACGGGACCCCTAAAATCAGGGGGGTCCCCACCAGCCCTGAGTGTGAGGGCTACTGGGGTCTTGGGGGGTTTTCCATAGTGGAGATGGAGAGGGGAAGCCAGGGCCCCATCCTGGGACTGAGGAGTGACCCCTCAAAGCCATACAACCACAAATCTAACCGGGGCCAACGGTGGGGAGGCGCATCCATCCCAGAGCAGCTGGAAGTGTTGGGGGGACTTCAGGCCCCCCGTTCCCCCTCCCAGACCCCTTCCCAGACCCACTCCCCACAGCGGGCCACCCAGGCAGCAGTAATAACCAGCCTTGGGAAAGAAATCAAGTGTCCTCTGCTCAGGGGCCGCATACAGACAGCTGCCCAGGGAGCCCGCAGAGAGGCTGCGGTGGGGGCTGCAGGGTCCCGGATGCTCCCGATGCAGCCTGGGCTCTGGGCTCGAGCAGTCCCTCCTCCTGGTGAGGTGGCCCCTGAGGCAGGGAGGGGTGGCTGGTGCCCCAGGCCCTAGATGCAAGCGGCCGTAGTGAGGGGAGTGCGTGGGCCAGTGCGGCTGGGTGCTTCCTCTGCACATAGCAGACGACAAGCCCAAAGGGTGTACCCCAAGTGTGGGCACTGCGCCCCAGTGATGGCCCCGCCCCCTGGGAACTCCCAGCCAGAGTGGGCATGGGGGAACATGTGACCTAATCTGAAAGGTCTCAGGGAGAGAGCCGATCAGGGCTCAGTGACCTGCAGGAAGGGTACACCACACAGGCGGAACAGCATGTGCCAAGACCCTGAGGTGGAATAAAGCTATTTTTGCCCTTCCACATCCAAGGTCACATTTTGTGCTAAAACTGTGTCTTAAAAAACTGGAAATGCTTTATTCATGAACTGGTGCATAGATAAACAAAATGTGATGTATCCACGTATGGGACCACCCCTCGGCCGCGAGCAGGAGCAAGGCGCCCGCGCCCGCCGCCCCGTGGACGGACCCCGAACACAGGACGCTCCGGGAGGGAACCGGACACGGGAGGCCACGCGGGGTGGGAGTCCACGTGCGGGACCGTCCGGAACAGGCTCGTCCACGGACGGGAGGGGGTGCCAGGGGTTGGGGGTGACATGATAGGGGGCGGGGCATCCTTTGGGGTGACAGAATGTTCTGGAATTGGATAGAGGTGATGGTTGCACAACTGTACTAAAAATTGTGGGATTGTACTCTATTTTAAATTTAATTTAATTTTATTTTATTTTTTAAGATTTTTTTTTAATGTTTTATTTATTTTTGATACAGGAGAGACAAAGCATGAGAGGGGGAGGGTCAGAGAGAGAAGGAGACACAGAACTGGAAGCAGGCTCCAGGCTCTGAGCTAGCGGTCAGCACAGAGCCCGACGCGGGGCTCGAACCCACGGACCGTGAGCCCCTGGGACTGTACCTTCAGTGGGCGGGTGGCGTGCCATGTGAATTGTAGTATCTCAGCAACTTTTTCTTCAGTAAGAAGATGAAGGCCAGTGGCTAAGACCCGCCCCAGGGTCCCGCCCAGAGTCGGCTTCCCCTGGGCATCGGGTGCTGCGTGGGGCCGGGGTCCTTAGGAGCCCCTCCAGCCCTCGTCCATCCTGAGACACCGGCAGGGCAGGCGGGGCGCACACAGGGCCCTTTGTGCCGCTCACTGGCTTCATTGACAGGCAGGCCCTGTCGCGGGGCCCAGCTCCGCAGAATTAATTAGCGGACAGCCTTTCCTCCCTGCCGACTGTGCCCCCGAGGCTGGGTCCTGGACGCACCACCAAGGCGATAGGCAGCTGAGAGGGCCTGCTGGGTGGCCCCCCCCCCGCCTCTCTGTGCCCCCATCTGGGGCTGGGCTGGGGTGGAGGCCGCCGGGACCCACGGCCCCAGACGCCTGCCTTCTGCAAAGCTAGAGGGGCTGAGAGGTAACGGCCCGGCACCTGGGTGGCTCAGTCCCTTCAGCGTCCCTTGATTTTGACTCAGGTCGTGATCCCAGGATGGTGGGATCGAGCCCCATGGTGGGCTTTGTGCTGATCATGGAGCCTGCTTGGGATTCTCTCCCTCCCTCTGCCCCTCCCTGCGTGTGCACTCTCTCTCTCTCTCAAAATAAATAAACTGTCAAAAATTAAAAAAAAAAAAGCAACAGCAGACCCCACCCTGGTCTGAAAAGTTAGGGAAACTGAGTCACACAGCAGTAGAGCTTGGTGACACAGATGTCATAGGATTTGATTGGGTCCTCCAAGACCCGTTAGGGGACGCGAGGTTGGCCCGCCAGCCAAGGATGCCAGAGCAGGAGGCCCGAGGAGCCAAGGCACTGGCACACCCCCCCCCCCCGCCCCGTGTCCGCCCGTGTATACTCACAGCCAGCCAGGCTCCTCCCTCCACCCTCCCCGCTGCCCCAGGGAGCAGGGGGCTTGTTCCCATTTCTCGCAGCAGGAAACCGAGGCCCATGCAGGGCAGTGAAAGATACAGCCCCCTGTAAGGTGCTCCTCCGGGGGCCTAGCCTCCAAACAAGCAAGGAACGCATCGCGACTGGTCCCGGGAGGTCCCCAAGGCCACCTGTCGCGGGCAGAGCCCAGCCTCGCTCCCGGTGAGTCCCAGGTCCAAGGGCCCTCCCGCTGGGGCCGACGGGGCCCAGACACACGTGCACGCCCTTGAAGTTTACGCTCATTTTATTATAAAAAAATACAGAATCCAAAGTTGATTGTAATGGAGGGGGGGTCCAGGTCGCCAGCTCCAGGCGTGGCAACGCCGCCCGCCCACGCTGCCCCCTACAAAAGCCCCCGCCCCCGGCGGGCATCCAGGAGCCTCTCCCAGCGGCCTGGCACCATATAGATCTATATATAATATATATAAAACACAGATCAGGAGAGGTGGGTAGGAAATATGAAATCTGTATAAATGCAGTTTGCTTCTTTAAAGTGTCGGGGGGGGTCTTTTCTTGGTGGTGGCCCCCGCGTTTTGTTTTGTCCTGTTTTCTCTTTTCTTATAAACAGTATTAGTTCCGAGAGTAGGGGAGGGGCTCTGACAGACACGCGAGCTTACTGCGAAGTGCAGTTTCTACTCTAAAAGTCCCCCCACCCCCCACCAAAATAAAAGTGCCCCCCCTCCCGTGAAGGGGTAAGAAAAAAAAAAACTTTCCAGGCCCTCCTTAGGAATACAGTAAAAATAAATCACAGTATATACTTGCTGGCTCTATTTACAGAAACCATCGGGTCTTCTTGGCCTCGGGGGCCTCGGGGGTTCGCGAGAGGCTGGGGGGACCGGGTGGGTGGGGCCTAAGGGGTTCTAAGTCGAGGGGGCGGGGATTGTGATGGGGCCAGCGCTCCACATCAAACACCCGGATTTCCACGGATTTCCACTCGGGGAAACCGTCGTCATCCCGGGAGCGGGGCAGGGGGCGGGCTCGGATTCCCGGACCAGAATTAGGCCCCCTCCGTCTCAGACCGCCCTGTCCCGGGCACCGGGGAGGTCCACGGAGGGCTCCAGCCCGGAACCAACAAATGGAGTGACCGGACCAGGGGCCCAGGGACCCACAGCATCCACTCTGTTTCCTTCCCAAAGTCACCGGCAACAGCAAGCAATAAATTAAATTAAAAACTCAAGTCTTTCTGATTCAGTCATAAAAGAAAACCACTGCCGAGAGGTCCGTGGCTTCTCCAGCCTCCGGGGACGGCCCGGTCGGGAGGCTGGACAGACGCCCAGCCTCTGGGGCATCCGCGCCCTGAGCCGCGGCCCCAGGGCTGGTCCTGGCGGGGGCAGCACCGGTTGAGGGAGAAACCGAGCCTCTAGCTGGCCTCTGGGCGGGCCGTCCGGTGGGCGGGGACTAGGAGCCCAGGAGGGTCCACAGCACGGGGACAGTGCTGAGCACCAGCTGGCAGGCGCCCAAGCCGCTGCACGAGTTATTGCTGGTGAAGATGGGCTCCGGGGCCTCGTACAGGGTCTCGTCTGGGGGGACACAGAGACAGGATGGTCATCACTCACCCCAGCTCGCCGCACCCCATCACCCACATTCTGCCTCAGCTGCACCTCCCAGATTCAGAGATTTCTGTCCATCTTGACTGGGGCTGTGCCTTTGGTGCAGAGCATGGCACACAGCAGGTGCCAAATGATGTGTGCCGGCACCTGGGTGAAGTCACAAGGCTGCGGAGACGCCTCCCTTCTCTGGATGTCGCTATGATGTTCCTAGAACATGGGCCCTGTCCACCGATGGGGAACTTGGCTGGTGTTGGATGAAGGGGGCTGTGGCCTCAGCAGAGGGCGGCCACGGACTTCACCTTCGGTGATGAGCGTCTCAATGTTCTCAGAGGACACGGAGGTTCGGGACCAGGAGCCGCCCCCGCCATTGCTGAGGCTGTGGGGCTCCTGGGGCGGTGTTCTGACCCCTCCCTGGCTCTGCTGACCGCTCGGCGGGCTCTGTGGGTTCTGTACACAACGGGGGGAGACCCTGCATGACGCCCCGAACACTTACTGGTCGGCCGCACATAAACCTTCAGCCTCAGGCAGGGTCGGTCCACAGCATTGGGCGGCGTGGCAGCTGGAAGAGAGGGGACAGGGGTTGCTGGAGTAAGGGCACTCAGTGCCAGAGACCTCCGGGGGCTATACCCCGTTCCCCAAGGCTAGGGGAGGTGCCACCCATTAAACTCCTAATCATACATCAAAGCCCCAGACACAATGCCCTCTATTTCCCAGAAGTCTTCCTGCACACTCCCACTGCCCCTCCCTTTGCTGAACCCCAACCCCAGAGACTGGGGGTGTCTGGTTCCATCTCACCCCAAGGCAGCGCAGAGCAAGGTTTGAAGGTGGTGAATAAAAATGTTTGTTTTTCACCAATCAACAGCAAAAAAAACCTCATTGTAACTGAATGATTGATCTGGGATCAAATCCCCGCTCTCTGGTGCCTGTGGGCAAGTCACCCCCACCCGGGCCTCCTGTGTCACACAGTAAGTCCACCCAGGGGCCGACGGAAGCCAGTTGCCCCTGTGAGACAGGCCATGCTCCCACCCCCTGCTGGAGGTCACAGAGAGGCGGAGCCTCAAATTCCACCTGTACCGCTGCTCCCTGCCTGTCGGCCCACAAGGAAGCCCTTGGAAGCTGCTGTCATACCACAGCGCGGGCAGCGAGTCACGAGGGAGGGGACCCGGGGACCAGGAGGTGGGAGAGGCCTAAAGCCAGGGAGAGGGCTGGGGGTTCATATGTGTCAGTGGCACGGGCACCCCCCACCCCGTGTGCATGGCCGTGGGCACAGACCCACTCAGGCCCGTCCCCCAGAAGCCCCTCACACGGGGAGATGAAGATAAAAAAGCAAGTAATAAAAATAACATTTGTCATAGAGATAGGACGAATAATTACAATAATTATCTTTATGAAACTCCCGTCCTGGAAGGAAAAATGTAATTTTTCTTATATTACGAGGACTTAATTTAAACACCTTCTCCCTGCCTCCACCCGTTTCTTCCTTGAATTAAAAGGAAAAAAATCCAAATAGAGCAGAAGGAAAAAGGGAGGCTCATGGAGTTTAATTTGAGGCGGCAGGAAGGAGGGTGTGGAGGGGCCGCCCTCCCCACAGCCCAGGGGCAGCCCCCGCTCTCCACCCGGCTCCCTGCAGGCTGGCAGCTCGGGCCCTCGGAGCTGCGGTGGCTCTCCAGAGCCGCTCCCGACGCCCGCGGTGGCGCGGCAGTGCCCAGACCCCGGATTCCGGGCTAAGGCCCGTGCGAGGTCACGGGCTGCCATGACGGGAAGAAGGATGCCCCTTGGAATGCCCCTTGGAATGCCCCTGGTGTGCCGCAGAGCAGGGGGCAGCCCGCCTACCCTCGGCCAGCCCGCCCATCGCGGGGCCGGCCTCAATGTCCCCAAGCCTTGAAAAGCAGTTTCCACAATCGCAGGGAATCTTGGGGGGGCGGGGAGGGCACCGGGGGAGGGCCTGGGAACTCCCTGCCCAAGCCAGGGTGTGACGGGCAGAACACCAGCTCCACCTTCACCCCTGGCTTTGACCACCAGAGTCCCTTCGCCCGGTTCCCTCTGGGCGGGGGAGGGGCGGCGGACACGGCGGTCTCCGTGCCCACACGCAAAGGCCCGGCGGCCGCATCCAGGGACCG
>NC_043711.1:657405-658667 GCF_006229205.1 Suricata suricatta | reverse complement strand
GCCTGACCCTGACCCTGCCCCGGCCTGACCCTGCCCCGGCCTGACCCTGCCCCAGCCTGACCCTGCCCCTGCCCCGGCCTGACCCTGACCCAGTCTGACCCTGACCCTGACCCGGCCTGACCCTGCCCCAGCCTGACCCTGTCCCAGCCTGACCCTGCCCCGGCCTGACCCTGCCCCAGCCTGACCCTGAGCCTGACTCAGCTCAGGGTCAGGGTCAGGCCGGGGTGGCACCTGCGGGAGGGCCGGTCTGTGTGCCCGGTGTGGGGGCCGCAGCTCAGCTGTCTCCCTCGGACTGTGGCCGTGCTGTGGCCGAGCTGGATCCCAGCAGCCAGGCCCTTTCTGCTGTCCACCCTCGCTGGGCCTCAGTTTCTACGCCTGTACGGAGAGGGGAAAGGAACTCCCCTCCTTGCCCCTCCCCGCCCCTCCCCTGCTTGGGCCTTTTTATGTGCTAATAAAGCTCCTCTCGGAGACCCCCTTGTCCCACCTAGTCCTGGCTGCGTTTACAAGACAGGGACCCAGGGGACCAAGTCCTGGAGATCTAAGGGTTCCTGCTGCTGTAGCCTGAGGCAGTGATGGTGGGGGGAGTTGACCTCTATCCTCGCCAGAAGAGGCTGGGTCTGGGGGGTGCTCCCCAAGGAAGGGCCACTGGCTACATGCAAATGCCATGGCTTCCAGAGCAAAGGCTGGGAAGCAGGGCTGAGTGGCGGAGGCGGCAGGGGTGCAGGAACCTGGTGAGGTGACCAGGTCGTTGGGCAGTTGCCAAGTTGCAGAGGCTCTGGAAGGAGGTCACGGGACTAACGGAGTTGGAGCTGGGGGCCGAACCCAGAGCACCTCTGAGCTGTGCTGGGGCGTCCTTCACGCCAAACCCTGCCCCGCCGCAGGGAAACTGAGGAGAGGGGTCCGAGCTAGGACACCCAGCCCGTGGCCCCACACCACCCTGTGCCTTCTCGCAGGCCCATCCACAGAAGGAGAGCGGAGGCGGCCGCATGTGGTGGGCAGCATGGGGACTGCCTGGAGGAGGGGACATAGATGTCAGGCAGTAAAATTTGGGGGGAGGGACTTCATGACGGGGAGGCCTGTCAGGAAGGCCCCAGATGTCCGGCCTCCGGAAGGGAGGCTGGGTCCCGGGGGCTCCGCACCTGCTCCATTGCCTGCGGTTACCCAGAATGCCCGGGGACCGCCCCTCCTCCCTCGGCGCGCCCACCTCGCGGCGGGCGGGGCTCCGGGGCGCCGGTCCCGGGGCCCCGCCCCCCTCCCCGCTG
>NC_043711.1:653043-657305 GCF_006229205.1 Suricata suricatta | reverse complement strand
CAGGGTCAGGCTGGGGCAGGGTCAGGCTGGGGCAGGGTCAAGCCGGGGCAGGGTCAGGCCGGGGCAGGGTCAGGGTCAGGCTGGGGCAGGGTCAGGCCGGGGCAGGGTCAGGCCGGGGCAGGGTCAGGCTGGGGCAGGCTCAGGGTCAGGGTGGGGCAGGGTCAGGCTGGGGCAGGCCAGGCTGGGACACGGTTAGGCAGTGACCCTGCCCATCCCGTGGGTGCCCCGCGGCTGGCTGAGCACAGGTGTCTCGTGGACTGGTTGTGTGCTCTGGCTGCTTGGGTGAAATCGATGCAAAAGCCACTCCAGGCTTTTTCAAAAGTCATTTTTGCTCCTTCCCAGCCCATTGAAAGGCCCATTGATCAGCCAATCGATGCCAGCCGTGGCCACGCGCCTGCCAGGACCACCCAGGTCCGGCCCTGCAGGGGAGGTGGAGATGGGGAAACCAGGGTGTGGGGGTAGGGGATACGGGATGGTGCTGCCTCGCTGGCCCCGGCCCCCCTGGTCCTCCGTTTCCCCTCTCAGCCCTGGCCTGCTGCAGGGGGTGCACACTCCGCCTGGAGGGGAAGAGCTTAGCTCTCTGCAGAGCCTCTCAAGATGAATGGCCCTGGAGGGTGGGACTGTGGACGCATCGCCAATCCTCCCGCCCCACCTCTGCCCCTGCCTCTCCTGCGACGCCTGCCTGCCTCCCCTGCACTGGACCAATGTCACTGTCTTCTCCCAGTTTATCTTCTGAGAAACATCCCAACCCGAGGCTGCTTTGTTGGTTCAGAGGCTGGATGCTTGGCCGCCAAATCCGGGGCTCACTTTCCTCAGTGTGTATCAGACCCACTGATGCACTAGCCCCAAGCTCCACGTCACTCGGAGTAAAACCCACGGCCCCCCCCAGGTCATGAGGCCCATATGGCCCCAGGGTCCCCACCCTCGTTGCCCTCCCACGGCCCCCAGCCCACTCCCTTCTGGCCACAGCAGCCTTCTGGCTGCTCCTGTTCCCACCCCAGGGCCTTTGCATGTGCTGCTCCGCCTGGCATGCTCTTACCCGCCTCCACCACCTCATCACATATCTCGTTCCAACAGCATCACCGTTTTACCTTTACACAGTCTGCTGTCTGCCTCCTGGACTGCGGGGGCCAGCCTCCCTCACCCCTTCCCTCGCTGCCAGCACAGGCCCCATACACAGCGCCTGCACACATGTTCGTTGATCAAACAAAGGCCAAAGATTCAAGGTCTTTGAGCTGCCAGAGTCACAGGGAGCAGACAGTGGCCCACACATGGGGTGAGGACCCCAGGCAGGTGGGTCCCAGAACGCCCCCCACCCCCAGGTTCTGGCTGCCTAAGTTTTCCCCTTCCCGGCTCTAAAACAGTGATGGCCGTGCTGCGTTGGCATTTCCCGGTTCCAAGTTGGAGGACAAATCAGGGGCGGGCGCCTGGCCTCTGCTCAGGGTGGCGTCTGTAGGGGGGAAGGGCGCAACCCCAAAACCAAGCGGATGCAAGCAAGACAAAGCTTTCGTTTTCTCCATTAGTGCAGAGCCTGATCTGCAAATATTCCATGGGAGCAGCAGATAGAGATAAAAATTCTCACTAAGGGGCTAATGACTGACTTGGGATGGGTTCCAAGACAGAGGGCTCCTGAGGCTTTCAGACACATGCTCCCCCCCTCCGGCGCCCACCTCCACCCCCACTCTTGTTCACTCCATCGGCTGGCAGCCGACGTGCACTCCTCCAGGCAGCCCTCCCAGCCGCTGGTCACCTGAGCCTGCCTGCCTACCCCACCCCTACCCCATAGCCACTCACCCCGCAGCTAATTAGCTCCAATTGGGCCATTGTCAAGTCATTAGACGCTAATAGCAAAGCGACTAATTAGGAGTCTCACCCAAAATGGGAATGGGGAGGGCTGTACCACCCCCCAGACTGAGGCAGGGGTGAGGCAGCAGCACCCGAGGCCCCCAGTGCATCCCTGCTGGCTGCGCTTGGGACCCTCTCCCAGGCCTGAACCCAGTCACGCCTCCTGCCAAAGCCCCGGGGAAGACTACACCCAGGCCGCCCAAGGGGGCAGCAGGGTCCCGAGGCCCAGGCCGTGGCGCCACCTCTGGGTCCTGGGCTCAGCAGGCCGTGACCCTGGCGCGCAGGGCGCAGCGGACCCCCGCCCCAGCCCCCCTCCGTGCTCCTTGGCCAGCTCGGGACACTGCGGCCGCCAGGAGAGGCAGCGTCCCCACTGCGCCGGCCTTCCCGCAGCCCTGGATGTATCACTCTCTCCGGGCCCGTGAAACGGAGGCATGACAGGGTGGGCAGAGATGGGACGGGGGCAGCTTGGCTCACGTGGTGACCGGAGCCGCTCCTCAAAGCCAAAATCCCTGGGGCCAACAGGGAGACCGAGACATGGTGGCTGAGCCCCTCCCCCCCACGGAGGCACAAGAGAGCGGGCGTAGGGGCGGCACCCTGGCCGGCCCGCCTGCTGGAGCTCAAAGTCTGGCTGCGGTTGAGCCTGAGCCGGCTCTGTGCTCAGGTGCACCTAGTGGTCGGCTGGGTGGGGCCACACAGGCAGCAGGGTGGCCCGGGTGGGGGCACGGCCGAGCCCTCTCTCTGGACCCATCTCCAAAAGAGAACAAAATCTCCCCCCAAACCACAGCACAGGGCAGGGCTGGCATGCCCCCATTCCCGAGGACGAGGGGAGGGCTGTGGGGGTGCCGCGGGGGAACACGGGCCGATGGAAGGAGGCGTCCGGGGGCCGGGAGGCCCCAAGCCGCCGCAGGGACCCTGCGCCCCGAGCCACGGCCATCAAGCTCCTGTCTTCATCTGCACACCGAGGCCACCGAGGGGGGTCCGCGGTGGGGAGGGACCAAGGCTGGGGACAGGGAAGGCCCGCCTGCCCGTCAGACCCCAGCCTCAGGCCCGGACAGAAGTTGCCCAGGCCCGCGGCAGGTGGGGGCCCCTCAGACCGCCGCCCACCCCAGGCCCCCTCTTTTTCCCTACAGGAGCCGCCCCGGGTCCCCTCTCTATCGGGGCCCTCGGAGCCCCTTGGGTCATGCCCAGGCCGTGCCCGGCCACACGCACCCTGCCACCATCTGCTGCCGGCCACACCTGCCGGCCCCCACCGACGACACGAAGGCTCTGGGCAGCCAAGCCGCCCGCCTGAGCTCGTGCCCGGGTTTCCCAGAACCCCGAGTCCCATTCCGGGGTCTCCACGGCACCCCCCGGGCCCCGCCCTCCAGCCCTGGGTCCCCAGACCCACGGGGTCTCGCCCTCCAAGCCCCGAAAGCCAGGCAGACTAACCTTTCTTGAACAAAACAAAATACCCTCATACAGCAAAATACAGCTTCACCCCGGTCAAAGCCAATCCTCCGCAGGGGCCCGGGGCGAGGCTGCAGCGCCCCTGGGGCCACCGACGCACCACACCCCCAGCGTGGGAGAACCCCTTCCCCAGTCGCCATTGTCCTACATGCACACCCCCCCCCCCCGCCCCGGACGCACACAGAACCGCATTCAAATGCACACGCAGCCGTGCGTGGGGCGGCCAGCGGTGGCCGAGACGCCGGGTCAGGGTGGCCCCAAGCCCGCAGCCCCCGCCTGCACACGCCGGCCCGCGGGTCTCCGTCAGGTGGGGGGCTCTTGGGCACAGCAGGGACCCTGCACCGCGCCAGCTCTGGACCGTGATGGCCCCTCTGCACCAAGGCAGCACGGGGGCCCCCGGGTCCCACGCATGCCCCCCTGGCAAGGACCCGCCGGGCTGAAGGAGGGACAGAGGAGGAGCCGCGGGCAGGCAGGGAGCACGCGCCTGCCGCCATCGTGGGACCGGCTGCCGCCTCTGCGGAGGCTCTGGGATGGCCAGGGCCGGGCTGCACGCGTGCACACACGTGTGCACGCCGCTCACAGATACACTGAAGACACATGTGTGCCTGCCGTACACACACCCCTGTCCCAGTGTGCAGACACACACCAGATGTGCAAGCACATCCCCAGGCGCACACGCATTCCACACACAGCCACGCTGTGCAGACAGGTGCACACACGTGTGCAAACATGCCACCGCCAGGGCCTCCGTGCACACAGAGCCACACGTGCCCCCCTGCCACGCAGACCGGTGTGCACCGCACACAGACACACGCGTGACCCCTGCACGCCACGGACAAAACCACGCGCCCGCACGCCGCGACACAGGCAGATGCACAGGGGCCGGAGGCCGCGTGGCGCGCCCGGACCCTGCCCCACGCAGGGCGAGCCCCGCAGCCGCACACAGGGCTCCTCGGGAGGGCCCGGGACCC
>NC_043711.1:650804-652943 GCF_006229205.1 Suricata suricatta | reverse complement strand
GAAGGGCGCCCCGAACCGCAGGGCCACGCAGCGGGGACGGTGGGTGCGGGGCTCGCTCGCTGGCCACCAGCCGCGTGAGCCCAGGAAAGGCGCTGCGCAGCAGGAGAACGCGACTTGGGAAACCGAGCCCCGCGCTATTATTCGGCGCAGGTTCGTGGCCTGGCCGGCCTGGGCCCGGCTTCACCGCGGCGCCTGTCTGTTCCCCGAGGGAGCATGCCAGTCCCCCCAGCTCCTCCACGGTGGCCTGTCCCCCACCCAAGTGTGCCCGGCCCTCGCTCTGCCCCTTGCCTACTGTGCCTTTTGTGCATGCCCCTTCTCCTGGGCACGGCCCCCTCCCCGTCTCCTCCACCTGCAGCCGCACTGATCCGTTACTAACCCAACCCGGCCTCTCATCTCTAACGGCAGGGCTGCCACCGCCCGCTCCGGGCCTGCTCGCTGACCCTGCACCTCGGCCCTGGGCAGCTGCCCCCAGGAAATCCCCATTCCTGGGTGCCCTTGGACCCGAGGC
Organism: Suricata suricatta; assembly: GCF_006229205.1. Classification (NCBI taxonomy): domain Eukaryota; kingdom Metazoa; phylum Chordata; class Mammalia; order Carnivora; family Herpestidae; genus Suricata; species Suricata suricatta. The sequence goes on along the minus strand of NC_043711.1, from coordinate 652,435 downwards.
CCAACGCCACCCCGGGTCTGACACACACCTGTCACCGGGTGCGGTCCCAGGCCAGCCAGCCCTGGGCAACGAGCCTCCTGAGGAGTCCCTAGGCCACCGAGACCCTCGGACGACCGTCGGGTCAGCACACAGGAGGTGCTCGGGGGCCAGGCACCAGAGGCCACCTCCTTCCCCTGGCCGGGGTCCTGTCCACAGCCCTGCGGCAGGTGGGGCGGCAGGCAGCCCCCACCACCCCCTTCCGTCCCCATTCAAGGCTCCTCATGTGTTTGGTGTTTGCTAGAACAAAGGACAGGCCATGCCTGGGACGGAGATTCCAAAGCTGAAACCAAAAACTTGGGCCGGGGAGGCGCTGCCCGCTGGGCTCCCCGCTCGGCCGCGGGGAAGAGCCCTAATCAAACCCACATGTGAGCAGCGAAGCAGGCGGCTCGGGGAATGCGCTCCGCGGTGGCCTGGCGTCCGTGTGCAGCCCGGGGTCTCTGCCCTCAGCCCCGCGGCCCGAGCCCACAGCTGGACAATGAGGGGGGTGTCCGGGCGTGCTCCCTGCCCCCCACGGCAGGACAGGACACTGGCTACCCTTGTCCCAGAGCCTGCCTCAAAGACAGCTCTTTATGCAACTTTCTGCCCGAGGACCGAGGACGCCAGGGGACAGTAACGGGATGGCAGTGGACAGTGGGATCTGCAGGGGGTGGTGGCCGGCACTCGAAAGGGAGAGAAAGTGACCAGTGGCAGAGAGGCTGGCCTCCTGGGCTCCTATGCACAGCCCAGCCCTGGGAGCGCTGTGGAAGCCTGGGTGCTGGGGCCGACCCCTGGGGTGCTGAGCTCCGAGCCTCACCTCCCATGGGACCCCCAGCCCACCCCGGCCTTGGGGAGCCAGGGATGGCCCGGAGGCTTCTGCAGACGCCAGGCCGCGGTCAGTCACCAGCAAACTTTTCTCACTCGGATTAACAAGGATTCCTACTGCCCCCCAAACCGCACTGAGCACTAGGCGCCGAAGAGGTGGTGCGGGCAGGCAGGACACCTCGGCCAGGCGTAGCAGGCCGGGCACAAGGCCATCTGGGTCCCCACCTCAGCTCTTCTCCCCTCACCGTGACCTTGAGCCAGCCACTCGTGCATTCTGTACCTCAGTTTCCCCATCAGCACCAGGAGGACGGGAGAGGATGCTACCGGGAATGGCTCCTGGGTTCCTCAGTCTCCCCACTCTACAAAGCTAGGACCAGGGGTCCCCCGGAGCGAAGGCGGTCTTGGGTTGGTACTGAGGAAAGTATCAACTTCCCGCGTTCACGTGGGGACTCACCGGCAGGACGCACCCACGCACCCCTTGCCCCAGGGGGCCGTGGTCCCCCACCCCGCACAGTTCAGCGACAAGATTCCCCGGGGGATCTCCGCGAACTCGAACTCCGATGCTCGCAGGCGTCCCTGGGGAGGCCCCAGGATGAGGGCCCCCCAAGTCCGGGGCAGACACTCGGGGCCGCGCAGCTTCGGAGGGTGCCGGAGGGTCCCCCGAACTCCGGGGTCCGGCGGCGCTCTGCGCGCGCAGGGCGTCCGTGGGGCGCCCCCGGGGCGGGGGAAGGATGCACGAGCAGCGGGAGCGTCCCGAACCCCGGGGCGCCGGAACTCCCCGGGGGCGCCCC
>NC_043711.1:644591-650704 GCF_006229205.1 Suricata suricatta | reverse complement strand
CCCTGCCCCCCATCATCCTCACAAGGGTCCCTGAGCTCCTTTCCATCAGGACACCCAGGCAGTCTGCGGAGCCCGGCCCCTGGGGGAGGAAGAGGCCCAGAGACGACTCCTCCCCACCCCTCATTCAAACCCAGACCCCAAACCCTAACCTAGGCTGAACTGACTCCATGCCCCCCTGTTGCTTCTCCTGGTCAAGCGTTTCCAGCAGTGCTGGCCCAAGTGAGTCCCAAGGCTGGTCCACGGCTGCCTCCCTGGGGGACCCCAGGCCAAGCGCTTCTCCTGTGTGGGCCTCTGTTCGCTCTTCTGGGAAATGGAACAAGAGTCCCGCCTGCTTCAGCTCCTGCCTGTACCGGGCACATAATAGGCGCCCGACGCACGTAGAGCCCATTGAGCCGCTCAGGACGGGGCCCAAGCAGCCCCGTGTAGGGCCCAGGCCACCGCACATGAGGTCCACAGACCCCGGGAACAAGACAGGGAGGGCATCTGAGAGCAGGGCACCGCTTCCGGAAAGGCTTAGAGTGCCGGACCCGCGCAGGGAACTCAGATCACTCCTGGGGAGCTTGCTGGGGCCTGGGGCCACAGCCGCTGCCACCAGACTGAGTTCAAAGAGGTGCTCTGTCACCAAGTGCCGGCTGGAAAGTGCCAGGGGTGCCCAGCCAGGGGCCTCTCGGGGTTGGTTTCACTTGCCCGGGCCTGGTGCGAGGACAGGCTTCAGCGCCCAGAGCTCTCAAAGGTCCCCACTGGAGGGAGCATTGTTGCAACAGGAACACTAGAGGCCGGAGATGGGCAAACTCCCCTTGACCCCAGCCAAGTGGAGGGACCCGCCCCGGCCACGTGTCTCCTGAGTTTCTTCCCCCCACCCCTTCCGGACCATTGCTCAGGCTGTTTGTTCCCGGAGAGTCCTTCCCTTTTTCGTGCCATTAAAATTCTGCTCACCCATCAAGGCCTGTCCTGCCCAGGCCGCCACCCCCACCACAAGGTTCTTGGTCCCCTGCCCCCTGGGGACCCCAGCCTGCCTGTGCGGGGTGCTCTGGCTTTCTGGGCTTTGTCCTCTTACCTGACTGTGGGCATCCGAGTCCCAGGGCTGGCCCAGGAGGCCCTCCAAGACCAGGGCTGGCCCAGGGCCACCTGACAGGGCCTTCAGATAGACTCTCTGGATGCCCCTGGCACGAGGGACGCAGGCCCGGCGGAGCCCAGGCTGAGGGTCTGGCCCCGGAGAGCGAGGGCCGGTGCTCGTAGGGAGGAAGTCTTCCCTTGCACCACTGTGGCTGTGGAGCCACAAGGCTAGGGCGCAGGCAGGACTGGCCCAGCCCTGCGTCCCGCTTTCTGGAAGCTCCCTTGATGGGACCTCACCATTGTGGCTAGGGTCTCTTCTGTCAAAGCCAGCAGGACGTGGGCCTGCAGAAGGCAAGGGGGGCCGGAAGGGCGAACCACACACGGAGGACGCTGGCGAAGGCCCAGCAATGGGGCTGCTCATTTGCATGCAGGGGCCACCAAGGCAAGAGCCGCCACTGCCGCTGCCGAGCGGATTTGAGCTGAAGCTCTGTTTTCCTTCTGTTCTTGTCTCTCTCTCAAGGTCAGAGCCAGAGCAGGGACAGGAACAAAGGCGCGCGTCCCCCATTCAACCTCCCTGCGTGAGGGCCTGCTCCTGGAGGAGGGGCCCTGGGGAGGGGAGGGCAGGGCAGCTCCAAGGCCTGGCCCCAGGCAAGGTGGGGGTGGGGGCACAGGCCCAGCTGCTCAGCTGCTCCAGGGACTCCTGTCCTGCGGGGGCACAGTGGGCACCTAGGAGGCCCGGTCGGCTCCCAGGCCATGGCCCTCCCAGCGTCCAGGCGCGGCCAGCAGGGGGGCCAGGGGTCATTCTGAAGTAACCTCCCCCTGGACTCAAGGGTCAGAGATCAGGTTCACTCTGGGGACAGGGATCAGTCTTGGGTTCAAGGCTCAGTGAAAGTTGGGGGTCATTGAGGGTCAGCTGTGAGCCCTGAGCCCAGATCCAGGGCCGGGTCTCCAATGGGGTCTGCCCCTGTCCACCCTGGTCTGCAGTCTTGGGCTTGGGAGGGGGTCTATCCCAGACTTGGGGACGGTCCTGTCAAGGCCAAGCTCAGACTTGGCTCCTAGCCTGTGTCCGGCACCCCTGGTCTGGCACCTGCTGCCTGCTGCCCGCTGACCCTGGGCCCGGCACCTGCTGCCTGCTGCGCACGCCTGACCTGTAGGGTGAGTCCCCATGGCTTGGGGTCAGTGACCAGTGCCCTTCCAGCTTCACAGGCCACTGGAGCAGGGAAGAAGCTAAACACACACGGGAGAAGTTTCTCACTAAATAATGAATTGGACCAAACCCGCCTGCCACTCGCTCTAGGGCTCTTCAGAAGCCCCTCCTGCAGGCGCGACCACTGCCTCGGGCCAGCAGCACGTGGGCCTCGGTGCAAGACAGCCCTTTAAGGAAGGAGCCTGAGTCAGAGACCCAGCCTGGCCTCTAGCCTTGTCCAGTGTGTGTGGTGCCGTGCGGCGGGCATCGAGGTACCGGGAGGGGCTGAGAGAATCCTGGGGCGCGGGTCTGGGCACCCCCACCTGGCACAGGCTAGAGACCTGCTGTGTGGTGACCCCTGTGTGTGTGCAGGAGTGTGTGTGCGTCGCACACGTGTGACTGTCCGTGTCGTGCCCTGGAGCCCGCAGCCCGGAGCGGGGCCTCTCACCGCAGGTGGACAAGCCCCTCTCTGGGCTCTTCGCCGCCGAGAACTGCCTGCTCACAGCGAGTGAGCCTCGGCGGGGCGGCCGGGCTGCCGGCTCCTGGGCACTAATGCTGGGGGCGCGGGCACGGCCTGACTGCTGCTGGCAAGCGCACCCCACCCTGCCCGGACTGGAGTGGGCACGCGGCGCTGGGCTTGGAGGGGCGGGGGTCAAGTAGTGTGTTCCCAGCTCCGGATGGCAGAGCGCGCGGGGTCTCTTCTGACCTCATTAGAGTAATTAATGTGCCTTTTGAAGCTTGAAAAATCGCTCAGAGCTGTGGGAAAGGGGCGCAGATCACAGGGCGGGGGAGCCGGGATGGGTCTGCGTGCCTGTTAAAGGCATGTCCCTGCGGGTCTGACGCAGAGAGAGGCAGACAGAACGAGAGACAGACGGAAACCGAGACCAAGTGAAAGAGGCCGTGCAGATGAAGAGACACAGACGGGGAGCTAGGCGGAGATGCAGAGTCAGGGAAACACAAGGACAAAAACAGAGACAGAGATGAAAAGAGAGAGACCCACAGTGGGGGAACAGATGGAGAAAGCACCAGGGCCAGAGGGGCAGGGTGTGGGACATCTCTGGGGCCTGGCCCCTCAGTGCAACACTGTGGGAGGGGCAGTCAGGAAGGACTTCCTGGAGGCAGCACAGGAGAAGAGTGAAGGGTGAGCAGATGTGAGGTGTGGAGGAGGCCCAAACGCCCAGGGAAGCAGACCGGGGCCCTGAGCGGACGCCCCTGCCAGAGAGAGCGCGGGCCAGCCGGGCACCCCGGCAGCAGGCGGGGTGGGGAAGGTCGGCTGGCCTGAGCGCGGGCCCAGCCTACTGGACACGGGACAAGGTGGGGATCTGGATGAGGCCCGAGACCGGGAGGCCCCAGCTGGACCCACCTGCCCCACAGTTTGCCTCCAACCCCCGCCCCCCAACTCTCTACAGGCCAGCGAGGAAGAGGCTGGGCGGCACAAGGCTGCCACCTGGTGGCCGCTCCTCACAATGACATGGCGAGGGCCACTCAGGTCAATGGGCAGCCCCTCCCCTGACTCTCCACCACCAAACTTCCGAGGGTGGGGTTGTCAGGCCAGAACTGGAATCTACACAGAACAGCAGCTCTCCAAGGAAAAAGGCCCAAAGAAAAACCCACCAAACTCCACGCCGGGGATAGGGGCTCAGGTGCCCACAACAGGGGCCCGGATGACCAGGATGGGGGCTCAGGACCATCAGTGTTTCCGCAGTGGCCTGACGGGGAAGGGCGTGGTAGGCACAGGGGTCCCGAGGCTGCAGGTCACGCCTGCCCCCCTACCCTACTGCCCTAGAGGAACGCCGCCCCCCCCCCCCCCCCCCCCCCCCCGCCCCGAGGTGCTGGCGGTGTGAGCAGGCTCAGGTAGGGACACCAGAGAGCACAGCCCTTGGAGCAGAGCAGGGAGCCGGGACACAGGCGTCCTCTCCTCTCTGGGCAGAGACGACGACGGCCAAGGCCGTCATCCCAACGGGTGAGGGCACGTCTCCTCCTCTCCATCTACCTTGTGGGATTCCCTCCTGGACCCTCGGGGCAGCTGGGGACAAGTCCAGAGAAGCCAGTTTGCTCACGGATGGCAGGACGGGAGCCCAGATGGAGTCCCGCTCTGTTGCCCACCCACAGCTTACACGTTAGCACCCAAAGTCGGGCCCCACGCAGAGACGAAGGCTGGCCACAATGCTGCTTTTATTGCCTCCAGCCCGGTGGGGACATGCTCCCAGACAGGCCCTCGGGCCGCCCGGCCCCTCGGAGCAGGGCGAGCAGCACAGGCCACAGTCCCGCCAGTCTCAGGGTCCTGCGTGAGGCCTCCAGGGCCTCCCTGGGCCCCGCCCACCATCCTGGACAGCCCCGGCTGGGCGAAGGGCAAGGCGGCCTCCGGCAGCGCAGGCGAGCCGGCCAGGACCCACACGAGCTCCGGGGGCTGTGTCAGAGCCAGCAGGTCAGTGGGTGGAGCCAGTTCCGTCTCCTGTCCTCTCCCCAGGGCTTCTGGAAACGCAGCTGCCTCCCTGACCTGAGCATCTGGAAGGCGAAGGGGACAGGGTGAGACCCCACGGCCCCTGCGGTTCACTCGAGCGAAGAGCAGAGGCCCCACCTGTGCAGCCCCTCCACTCTGGCCCACCAAGGTCTACGCCCCCCGCCTGCCGGGCCCTGTTCTGCCTACCTGGGGGGGAGTGCTGGGGGGGTCCCCACCCAGAGGAGTTCCCGGGTCACACCAGAGCCTCCCTCTGGGCGCTTGTAGACCCAGAACCGCGACTGGTCTCTCAGCCCCTGTGTCTGCAGCCTCCACCCCCGACACACAGGGTTGGACAGGCCCTCACTCCTGTTCAGCTTCGGCCGCCAGCTCTGCGTCCAGGGGCCCCGAGGCTGCTCCCAACCCACAGCCCTGGCAGCACCCCGCAACTCATTCTCCATGCCTGACCCAGAGCCTGGCCTTCGCGGTCTGGCCAAGAGCGAGCGCCCGCTGGTTCAAGGGCTGCAGCCTGTTCCCACCTTAAAGAAATGGCTAAGGGGGGCCGGGAAGGGGTCGTGCCCTGGGGTGGCATCGACGACCTTGCGCGCTGACAGCCTCCCCAGTGCTCCGACCCGGGGCCCTGCGGGCGGAGGGGCGCCTGCGCTACCATCTCAGACTCCTCGTCTCGAAGACGACCTCCTCGTCGCTGCCCAGCGAGGCCATCTCCGCGGGGTCCTCGGTGTTGGCCAGAAGGCCGTACCTCTTCCGCTGCGGCTTCTTCAACCTGGAAGCAGGGCCCGGCAAGCTCAGCGGCCATCCTGGCGTGCGTCCCACGAGTGGCGGACGCCCTACCCTGCCGCGGTCCGGGGTCCTCCTCTGCCACGCCCTCAACGCCCTCCTGTGAAGCTGCCCGGCCTAAAGCGAGTGTTTCTGCCGTCCGGGAACCACCACCAAGGCTAGGGTCTGCTCCCACATGAGCGACAGAAGGGGGACCCTCCCTGGGCAGCTCCCACAGCAGAGGCCCCTGGGCCAGGGCCCCCGGGAGGGGGGCGGACGTCGCAGAGAACAGGGAAGAGTGTGACAGCAGGGCCCTCGCAGACGCGACGTGAGGGGCGGCCAGGGACGCCAGCAGCTGAGCTGTCCCGCGCAGGAGCGCCACTCCGGACTCCCCACCCCGCTTCGGGAGGGCGGGGAGCCCTGGGCCCTGGACGCGTCTGGAGCGCGTACTCAGCGCAGTCACCGGACGGCTGGCTGGGGCGCTCCGGGCGGAGGACAGCCCGCGGAAACAGTGGGCCCGGGGAAGGCCCTGCCGCGGGGGCCCGCCCTGTCCGTCGGCAGAACAGACAGACTGCACGCGGCCGGCCGCGGGGAAGACCGGAAGGGCAGCGGGCCGCCCTCGTCCGCCCGGCGCCCCCGCGCCCCCGCGCCCCC
>NC_043711.1:639349-644491 GCF_006229205.1 Suricata suricatta | reverse complement strand
CGACAGCAGCAGCGCCCGCAGCATCAGTAGCAGGAGCGGCGGCACGCACGGCCCCATGGCCCGGCTGAAGCGGTGGCAGTGCCCCGCCCGCGCGAGCCGTTGTCACTCACTGGCGTGGGGGCGGCCCCAGCCAATGGCTCGCGGGGGCGGGGCTTATCGCCCGCCAGCGCCCCGCCCCCTACCGCGCCTACCGCTGGCGCTCGCGGCCCAGTGCCCCATCGGCTGCGCGCGCACCTTGGGCTGTAGGCCCCGCCCCGGAGCCCAGGCCTCGTCTTGGGAGAGCGGCTCCTAAGGCACAGTGGGGTCAAAAGACCCGCGTGGGGGACGAGGCCACTCCACGCAGCGCGGCCTGTCGTAATGCTCTCCGGACCCTCAGAGCCAGGAGCTCTAACCCTCGGGGAGGGAGGGGCCCCCACCGGTGGGCACTTAGGCCGTTGTCCCCTCCCCCACCCGTGGCGCAGGGGAGCGCGCCAGGGTCAACCCCAAGCAGCCTGGGAAGCAAGCTCGCCCTGCAGGGAGCACAGATGGAAGGCTCTGGGGGTCACTCTGCCAAGGTGCCCGCCCCAGATGCGGGGGCCTGGGGAGCACCACCACGTCTCAGCCTGTGCCCCTCACAACCTGAGAGAACCACCCAAGGGGACAATGAAGTGACCGGGTGGTCTTTCTGGCTTGGGTCCAGCGTGTGCCCTGAACAAGGGCAAGAGGCTTTCTCCAGCGGACTCTCCCCCGAATCCCTTTCCCACCCAAGTTTCCGGGCCGCGTCCCAAGCCAGACTCCGATTTCTGTGTGGACACACCAGCCGTTTATTGAAATCCGACTTGCAGGCCCTGCATCCGGTGAGGATGAGTCCTGGCTGCGGCCTGGTGCCCAGGCCACACGCCTTCCTCCAGGAGCAGCTCAAGCCACTAGCACCTCAGTCTCCCCAGTGGAGCGCCTGCGGGAGAGAGGAAGAGCTGGCTGCAGGGGAACCCCACAGAGCCCCGCCCCGCCCCGGGGTCACAGAGGGCAGGCCAGGAAAGGAGAACCCACCAGAGGGGCCAGTACCAGGGCCAGAGGGCCTCCCATCACCCACCCTAAAAAGCACTTACAGGGGACATGATTCAAAGACCAGTGGCTGCGCCTCTGGCTCTCGCTTCCAGATGGTCCCCTCTGGGACAGTTACCCCCACTCACTGCTCTCTGGCCACACTTCCGAGTCACGCTGGCTTCCCTTCAACCTGCCAAAGCAAAGCAGCATTACGCCCAGTGTCCTGGCCACGGGTCACATCTGCCCCTCCCCACCTCCCCTGAACCCATCCACAACTCCTAGGAGGGTCTCAAACTAGACCTCAGGGCCGTCCTGGCAGAGGCCCCGTGCCAGGCTGGTGTGCCCAGGGTGGGCCTGCGCCTTTCAGGTGGGCCAGGCCGCGCTCCGCCCTTAAGCAGAGCCAGCCAGCCGACCGGGATGGAGCTGCCCGAGAACGGTGCGGGCTCTGGGAAAGACTCCTGGCGGCAACGGACAACAGAGAGCCGGTTGGAAGCCTGAGGGAAGGAGGTCTGGAAAAGACTTTTGATGAACAAAAATCCCAAAAGGCAGGGCATTCGGTGGTATCCAATCCTGCTTACGGATCGAACCTACTCTTGTGGCATGACTGCCCAGGCCGCTCGCCTGGCCACAGGCGGGGAAGGGTAAACGGCTGAAGTCTGACTTTAGTTCTAGCTCGATTAAAAAAATTAATTTAAAAAAAAGGAAAGAAAAATGGAAAAGAAAATGTCAAAGGAACATTCCCCAGGTACGTAACTTTACTCTCAAAGAGCTCTTGACGAGAGGAGGGATGCGGACACGAGCGAAAGGAGTTACCTCGAATTACAGGGCTATCTCCACATACGAGCTAGCCAAGGGGGCAGCTTCGTCTCAGAGGGCTGTTGGGCGCACAACACTTCTGTCCTCCGAGGGCTGCAGCTTCCATAGGCTAGCGGTGAAGGCTCAGAACTTGTAAACAAGGGCAGAGCTAGCTAACCAGCCGGTCAGTCCGCGGTCGCCCAGGGACGCTGCCCGCCGCCCGCCGTCGGCCTGCTCCTCGCCGCCGTCCTGTGCCCGAACGTCCACCGTCCCTCGCTAAGCTGCCCGCCCCGGCGCCCTCCTGCACACCGCACTGGGCCTGATGGCAGTCGGCTGTCAGGGGGCCGGCCAGCGCCCATCTATCCTGCCTTCCCCGTCTAGCTCGCCAAGGGCCTCAGGCGGAACTAGCAGACCTACTTCTCGAACTGCCCTTTCTGCTCTGTTCGGACTGCTTCGAAGCCAGAGCAGGGAGTGTGCTGTGCAATGAAAGGGCAATTGTCAGAGCAAGGTTTGTTTCAGACGGTCCTTTAATCGGCTTCGTAAAGCCAAAAAAACTGCGTACAAGAATTCCTTAACCACTTCAAATACAACATCAATGGGTTATGCATACGTCTTCCAGTAAAAAAAGACAATGTCAATAAACATTTCCAAGACCCTCTAGAAGGGACATCTGCAACTCTGCTGTGGTTCGTACACAGCACGGCCGGGCCGCCCCCGCCGCGCCGCACGCAGAGAACGGCACACAGAGCTGGGAAAGAGCCACAGCTTGCTCAGCTTCCAACAAAAAGTGGACTCAGAGTCCAGTAATTCTTAGAAGTGAATCGGGGCACCCGACCCCACTAAAAAGAGTAACGAAAAAGGCAACACAACCAAAACCCACGTAACCCCCAAGGATTTCCTAAAAACTTATGACTCGTGGTAAAAAGAAAATAGTAAAATCTGAAATGCTTTTCAGAACGTTTTTAAAACCCTTAAAAACTGACAATGCTTCCTTAAGAAGAGAAACCTAGGAACGAAGGCAGCTGGGGGTCAGAAGCAGTCAGGCTGTTTCACAAGATCAGAACGGACAGGACTACAAAAGTGGGGTACAAGGTGTGTTCACTACACACGAACGATTCAGCGAAGCTCCCAAAATCTTTAAATATACAGCCATTGGAAGGACGATCTTGAGCAGGAAGGATTTTTACTCGTTGTGTGTAGCTGAGAACAAGAAGCAGGGACAGTGTAAAGGCACTGAAGCACGAGACAAGACGCAGCATCCGCTCCCGGGCCCAGACCTGGAGGGCGCCGGCAGCCTCGGGAGTCCCCAACCCCCCCACCAGCCGAGGGCGGGCGGCAGGCAGGGCGCGCATGCACTTCTGCTGCCTGTTGGGGAGGGGCCCTCACTCTCCCTTTGCTTCGTGGTCACTCTGGTTCTGCCTTTATGTTTTGTGGTAGAAATGGCTGCTGGCACAGAGCCCGAAAGGGCAGTGTTGTCCCTTACGGGGAAGCACGGTGACAAAGTGTGAGCGTCGCTCGCGCAGGGTGCCAAGGCTTACTGAGCCCCCGCTGCAGGCCCCAGGAGCGCGACTTACCGTAACTGTCGTAGCTGTCTCTGTAAGACCCGCCCGAGCTCCGGTCACCATAGCCGCCACCCTGACTCCTGCTGCAAAAGATACTTCAGGCCACTTATGCCGGCGGTGGTGGCAGAGTGGCCCTGCCCTGGGCCCACAGGCGCACACCCTTACCTGCTGTAGTAGTCTCTGGAGCCTCCGTAGCCCCCACTCCTGGATTCGAACCGACTCCCTCCGTACCCTCGGTCCCCTCCTCCTGCAGGCAGAGATAGGAGCCGAGCGCCAGTGCCTTCCAGCAGTGGCCCCAGGCCCTGAGCATGGCACTTACCTCTGGAGAACCCACGGCCCCGGCCTCGGCCCCCTCGGAAGAAGCCGCGGCCCGCAGCGGAGCCACCTCGGTACCCGCGGGAGCGGCTGTCGGACGACTTGCCCGCCTGGTCCACTCGGATCTGCCGCCCGTCCACAGACTGGAAACAGAGACCTGCGCCGGTTAACCCAGGCTTCCCCATTCTCAGAGGCGGGCGCCCGCCTGCAAATTCGCGCCTTCTGCGGCCCCGAGCAGCAGCCCTCACCTTCCCGTTCATGGCCATCATGGCGTCTTTGGCATCGTCGATGTTCTCAAATGTGACAAATCCAAAGCCTCGGGACCGCTGGGTCTCCCTGTCTTTCACGACCACCACTGCACAGGAGAGATCGGAGTCTGCACCTAGCTCTCCCGCGGCAGCCCCGCCCCGCCAGCCCCGCACCGGCCGCACCTTCCGAGATCTGCCCGTATTTTGAGAAGACCTGCTCCAGTGACTGCTCGTTGGTGTCAAAGCTCAGGCCTCCGACGAAAAGCTTGCCTTCGTCTGATGCCATGGCGGCCTGTAGCAAACGCTGTTGAATTCCTCACCGAACGCTCCGGGGTTTCACCGCTCCCCCTCCTCCTCGCACAAGCCAGCCAGAGGCCTGTCGGGTAAGCCCTGGAATGCTCCCTCTGTCCCCTCAAATCCACACCTAGAACTTCTAAATTCCGGGCAGCTTTTCATTCCTGGGCCACCCGGCCCTTCGCTCCTTTCCTGTGCGCAGCCCAGCTCCGCCCCGCAGCCCGGGGACCCCTCGGTGCCGCTCTGGCTGTGGGGCTCCAGGGTTTCACCCGGGTGACTGTCTCAGGGGATGCTTAAGGCTGGACGCGGAAAGCAGGCGTCGGCCGCCACCGGCCGAGCGCACCTCGGGGTTTCCCCTCCGTACGCGGGCTCAGACCATCGGGGTGGGGAGTGGCAGAGTGCTTGGTCCACTGTAGGGCGTCTGAGAGGGGTGGGTGACTGGGCACTGAGCGCGGGCAGAAGCTCCGCCGTGGAGCCTGGCATGTGGGGCCGACTCTTGAAGGGCTGGGGGAACCTCCGCCCAAGACCTCTGGAGACACGCCAGAAGGCGACGCGAACGGCGTCAGAACTGCGTGCCGCTCGCGCGCCTCCCGCGGGAAACCGGGAGCGGAGGCCCGGGCCACGCAACGTGGCCCCGCCCACCGCCGCGCGCATGCGCCCCGCGCACGCCCTGCGCCACTCCATCCGGGAAACCGACACTCCCGCCATTTCGCTGGGCGCTGCTGCGCGCTCGAGGCCGCCATTTTGCGGTGGCGTCCCTCTCGCGGAGGGCCTGGCCCGAGGGAAAGACGCCCTCCGGCCGCAGGCTGGCCCGGTGTCCCGCTGCCCATCGCCGCCGGCGGGGCGAACTCCACCCCGGGCCCGCCCCGGCGAAGCCCCCGCCCAGGGGCGTGACGCCGCCG
>NC_043711.1:623431-639249 GCF_006229205.1 Suricata suricatta | reverse complement strand
GAGCCAAACCTCCTAACGCGCGAGTGAGGGGGGGGCGCCGAATGCCCGGCCTTAAGTACGCCGCCGGGGGGCCCCGCCTCCCGCACCGCGCCAGCCAATCCGAAGGCTCAAGGTCCGCAGCCGCACCTCATATTCATGAGGTGGGGGGGCCGAGCCTATCCTGGCTCCGCCCCCCCCTCGCGCGCGCGCGCGCGCGCGGGGGTGCCGGGCGCGATAATTGGCGGGGACGTGCCCGGTCCGGAGTCCCCCCGCCCGCGAGTGAGGGGCGGGGCCAGCAAGCTGGAAGGCGGGGCTGACCCAGATCCAAATGCCCGCCCCCATCCCGACCTCCCGGCCTGAGGCGCGGAACAAAAGGGCCTCTGGAGACTAAGGGTTCAAACCTCTTGGGGATCCCCTGCTGCGCTCCAGCCATCGCTGACGCGTAAACCTTAGCCAGGCCCCCATACCCACCGGAGCCCCAGCTGTCGGTACATTTGAACCCTGACATCATTCTGATACACTTGCTCACATAACCTACACCCTGGTATTCCCAGGACCCCGCCCTCCCAAACACACCACTTCACGTAGTGGGCCCCACGGCGCACCCAAACCCCAGACTGAAACAGCCCCACTTCATCGACCCCAATATTCGCCAAGATCCTAATTCCTCCTACTTTCCTACCTCGGGGCATCCCAACATCACCCAGCCTAGTTTGCCTACAGACCTCCAAGAGCACCTACACCTAACTTCCACCCAACCCTGGCTTTGCTGCTTGGTGTGGCACCCACACACCCCCACTCACCTTGACAGACACTTGTGCATTCCAATTCTAGATGGCAGGCTGACCCCAACCTGGGAGCCAACCCCACCACCTTGGCCAGCACTACACCCCAACATTCCTTTCAGCCCTCCAGCGTGTGCTCCAGCCTCCTGCCAGCACTTAGTTCTGTACCCCTTTGCGGAGGGGGTTTTGGGGGGCAGTGAGCAATGCTCTACTCCTTCCCCTGTGGCTTTTTACTATCCAAGATGTCTGCTGTCAAGGAGAACCAGTTTTGCAGAGACCCTCATCCCCAAGATTGCTCCTGGAGAGTCCCAAGGCTATTTTATGTGGCTACTATTTGCTGCCTGCCCAGGTGTGGCTTGTGTTGTCTCCTATGCTCCTGGACCCCTCCATGGGGTAGACAAAACTAGTGCAGAACACTGACTGCCCAAGACTGCTCTAGGAAGTTTCCGGAGGGTGGATCCGATGTAGAGGTGTTGGGATTTGGGAACACAGACCCCACACACACTTCCTTGCCCACCCCAGAGAAGTTCCAGCCCCACTCCAGGCCTCAGGCTTGCTGCCCTTCAGGTGGGTCCAGCTGACAAAGGGACACAGGCAAGGGCACAATCTCCCTTGACAAGGTTGCTGAGACCCCTCCTCAGCTCAGGAACCCCCTCCCCCAGAGCACTGGCGAGTCATCACCACCCGCTCTGCACCTCCCCCCCCCCCCCCCCGTACGACTCCCTGTCAGACACAGCCTGCTGCTGCGTCAGCCTCTCACGCAGGGTGGTGATTAAAGGGAGCAAAAAGAGACATCAGCTCTCAGCTCCTCCTGTCTTCCGACGCCGGTGGAGGGGATGGGGGAGCTGGGGCATGCCCAGTCCAGGAACAAAGCCCCGGCCCCGCCACCTTTTCTGACGCTCCCCTAGCAAGTCAGGTCAGCGGCTCGGCTCCTTGCTCTAGCCCGGGCCAGAGTGTCCCTGAAGTCCGGGGCGCGGGGGGCGCCAGAATCATTTTCTGCCCCCAGGTCCCCCACCCCCCACCCCCACTGTCCTGTAGTTCTGAGTCGGCCTTCTCTTGGTTCTGTGATCTGTTCGTTCTTTCCTTCATTCATTCATTCCGCCAGCACAGTTATTAAATGTTTACTACGAGTCGTTGCTGGGTGACCAGTCTCCATGTATACCCACGACCGTCCTGGGTTCCCATCCCAGCATAGACCCATACCTGGGGACACCTGTTGCCAGGTGCACCTGCTTTGGGCATTGTGTACAAACTGTGCGCTTGCATCTCAGGTGTGTGGCCTGTCTCCGTACCTGTGTTTCTGCGGTCTCTCGCATCTGCGTGTCCGTGGGGGGCGCGGGGGGCTCCTAGCGGGTAGGGCCCACTTCATCACTGCTGTGACGGCTGCGCCACCTCTCCCCAAGGCCGCGAGGGGGCGCTGCGGCCTCGCTGTCACCCCAGCCGGGGGCTCCTGGTCCCGCCGCGTACTCCAGCCTGGGGGGAGGGGGGTCTTCGTCCCGCCCACGGGCCTGCCCCCGCGCCTCGGCCGGTGCTCCGGGAAGTGGGTGGTGGCGGCGGGGGTGGAAGGATGGGGCTCAAAATAGCCCGGGGCACGGGAGAGGCTGCTATTCGCGGCCCGGACGCGCTGTGCTCGCGGCCGGCCCGGCGGGACTAGGATTAGGCCGGGGGCCCCGTCGGCGCTCTTACAAATCGCCTCTCCCCGGGCGGCCGCCGCGCCTGCCTCCGAGACCACTGGAGACCACTTCCCCCCAGAGGTCCAGCACCTCTAGGGCTGGGCGCCTCACCTGCGGGCGTCGCCGTGGAGACGAGGCGGGGTCACCTCGCTCCCGCAGCGCCCCCTCGCCTTCCCGCCGGGCCGCTGGACTCCGGGTCCTCCCCCGACCTTGGTTAATGACCGGGCGGGAGGCGGTAATGAGCGTCTGGGTCCCGGACGGGCGTGGCCGGGATGAAAGGCGCGCGCGTGGGGGGGGACCCTCAGGCCGCATAATTATCGCCCCCTCCCGGCCGGCCAGGCGGGGGCAGGGACCGTGCACCTGGTGGCCTCTCGGCGGGGGCGCACAACTGGGACCGACCTGGCAGACTCCAACCGGCCCGTCTGGCCCAAATCCGCAGGGCCCAGAGCCAGGGTGGGGGAAGCCGAGCCTGGATGAGTGTGCGCGTTGCCAGGTGTGGTGCACATGTGTCCCGGTGGCTGCGGAGTCGTGGATAAACGGAGACACAGGATGGCCGGGGATCGAGCTGTGTGGATGCAAAACTAGGGCTGAGTGCGTTCGCGCATATGCAAGTGTTCAGGGAATGCACACGCGTGTGCTTGTGCATGCACACTCAGGAACCTGCCTGCATGGTATTCCGTGTGAGCCAAGCAGACCTCAAGCATGTGCATTAGGGGATATGGATGTGGGCTCAGTGATGGACAGGTTGGGTGTGAGTGAGCATGCGTGCCCGTGGCTGGGGGCATGGCACACGAGTGAGCACTATGTGTCAGCACTGACCAGGGTCTCCTGGGGCAGACGGCAGTTACAGGGGGCAGCAGCTGTTTGCTCCTTTGGGGAGGCTGCATCCTGGCCTGTTTCCCTCCTGTTCCTGGGAAGGGGTCTCCACAGTGGAGGAGGATGTGGGGGGCTGGGGATGGGGGTGGTGGAGCTCCCTATGACTCAAAGCCCAAGCACGTGGAGGCTGCCACTCTCTCGCCCCTGATCAGGCTCCCGTCCCAGGACCGCAAAGGCCAGGTGGCGCATGGTTGGTGTTAGTGGCCAGTCTGCACTGAGCGCAGGAGGGTGTGATGGAGGTGGGGGGGGACTGGTGGCCCATCCGGGTAAGGGCAGAGGCCCGTGGGAGGCCCATCCTGCCCCTGCCCCTCGGGTCACACACATTTGTTCTTTCTGTACTCGTGATGCTGGAGATCTGGGCGCCGACCCCTTCATTTCTACCAAGGGACACTCGGGCACAGGGGTGGTAGCACGCACGTACAACCTATGTCAGGTACCTATGAAATCTCGGAGCCAGGGCACACCCACGGGTGGGAGGAGCTGACCCCCGAAAGCGGCTCATCCACTCACGTGACCTTGACCCCACACTCCAGACGCCACCCGCACACAGGCTCCCTGCAGGCACAAGGGGGGGCAGAGGGACCCCCGCCTGCGGCTTGTGGCATCCTCAGGGCAACACTGGAGTGGTGTCAATGCAGAGTGCCTTCTCCTGTGGGCCGAACACGCGTGCACACCCCAGCTCTGCGTCACCGGCACTCGTGTGGACGGCTGTCATGTGGATGCCCCACAGCTGTCCGCCTCCAGAACGCCAGCGCTCCCCTGAAGGCAAGAGCCGGCCAGGGGCCTCAGCTGCCTCATCCGAGAAGTGGGGGTAGCAGCAGGGCTTCCTGGAGCCAGCATGGGGGAGTGAAAGGGTGCCAGCCAAGGACAAGAGCACACTGCAGACACTTGGGGTCCTCTGGTCTGTCCTGTACTGCAGGACACACAGAAAATGGTCTGTGATACTCAGGCCCCCTTCCTCAGTGACGAGGGAGTGAATGCCCCCCCCCCCCATCCCCAACCCGGATTGGCAGGTCCATGCTCCTCTGGGGACCTTACAGCCAGGGAGGGTGTGTGGGCAGCGCGTGTGGCTGGCTGGAGCGACGGGTTTGTTTCAGGGAGGGTGCGCATGGTCTCTGAGGACCTGAGTTCCTGCCCCTGTTGGGTGTGACTTTCAATTCTGCGGTTTTCTTAAGGGAGGTCTTGGTCCAGGGTGAGAGTGGGGTGCCGCTGTTTTGAAAATCACACTGTTGACCGAGGCTGTGCTGGCATCAAAGTGTGGGCTGGGGCCCATGTGTGTGGGGTGCTGTGCCTGGCGGAGCCTGGCCTTCAGGTGGGAATCAGGAGCTACCCCTTAACTGTTGAGGGTGCACTTCTCCCGGCGTGGGTGAGAAGGCGGGCTGGCCGGTCTGGCGGCTGCTGCTTGGGGCCCCGTGTGGGGGCAGGGGTGGTGCGGACTCTCCGGGAGGCCCGGGGGCAGTGTCTGAGGGGGTGGGGCGGGCGCGGCGAGGTCGTAGCCAGCTGTCTGGGCCCCCCCCCCCCAGCCTGCCGTGACCGCCTCCGCCTGAGGGGATCGGGGAGGGCGGGTGTGCCCCGCCCACATTCCGCAAGAGTTGGGGGATGCCCTCTAAGGCCCCAGCCTGCACGCTGACCTCTGACCCAGCCTGAGCCCACTCGCTCCACCCCGGGCACCCAGCATGGCTGGCAGCTGGCTCCGGGGAGGGGCGGCCAGGCGGGGGTGGAGGCTGGAATGTGTGCCGGGGGTGAGGGAGGGGGCCCCAGAGATGGGGCGGAAGTGGGGGAGGAGTCGGTGGGACAGAGACCCAGATAGCAATAGAGACAGGCCGAGATACTGAGGAAGGCAACGAGGAAGAGAAACAGAGAAAGAAAAAAGAGAACCAGCTAGAGGCGGAGGCAGAAAGGGAAGAACATGGAGGGGCAGACACAGGGGGCAATTGAGGCAGCCAGCCTCTCGGATGGAGAGCCAGCCGGAGGGCAGTCACGGGCAGGGCCCCCAAGTAACAGGGCCCCCGCCCCCACGCCAGGGCTGGGCGGCCCACCTGTCCCAGGTCACCCCGGCGGTCGCTTGTCCCCTGCCCTCCCAGGGCAGGGCAGCTGTGGGTGGGGCTGGAGTCGCGACTCCTGGGTTGGGCCCCAGCACCCTTAGCTGTGGCTTGGTAACTCCCATTCCCAAGGCGCCCAGAGAGGTGGGCAGGTCCCGCGGGGCCTGGTGGGGGCGGCTGTTCCCGGGGCACCTGCCTTGGTGCTGGGTGTGCATAAGTCGGCTCGGACCGGGCACTGCTCAGTCCCATCTCCCCAGCAGGTTCCTGGCCGGGGGCCGGTGCCCACCCCAAGCCAGGCCCTGATCCTGGCCTTCGGCCTTTCCGAACCGTGGAGCCAGCCGCAATTACCCATCTGGCCGCCCCCAGGGCACTCTGGCCCCAAGCAGAAAGCAACGATCCCAGTGACCTTCTGCTTGCCCACAGCAGTCTCCTCACCCGGGAGCCTCGCCCGCCCCGAGCCAGGCCTCCAGGCCCGACGCCACGGCGTGGCACCCACACCAGGGCGCACGGCCCGACCGATCCCCGACTGCGTCTGGCGCCTGCCCAGCCTGGGGCTGGCCTCGGAGCAGAGGGCTCGCGCCCTCCGCGGTCCTGTTGGCGCGGCGCCGTCTGCACGGACTCCCGCTCACAGCAGGACTGGCTCCCCCTCCTCCGAACGCCTCGCTCCCTGCAACCCCCTTGTCAGCCACCTCCCCGGGAACCGGAGGCCAGCTTCAGACAATGCCCCATCTGTCCCTCCTCAGGCCCGTCGTCTAAGCCCAGGCCGAACGCCCAGCCCTCCAGCCCGCCACCCCCCGCTGTTCTGGCCTCTGCACGCTCCACCTGCGCCTCCGCCCTGGGCAGCACTCTCCTCCCCAAACCACAGACTTGGGGAATCACCCCCTTCAGGTCCTGGCCGGTCTTTTCCTCCCACCTTTCGTCTTCTCTCCCCCAACTAACTTTGCAGCGGCCCCCCGAGGACAACCTGCTCGCGCGCCTCCAGGCGTTGCACACGCTGTGCCTCCCACCTAGGGGCACCCCTCCCCTCTTCCAACGCTTAGCAAACTCCTACAATTCCTTGGGTAAAGCCTCAGGCCAAGTGCTCTCCTCCCGCTCGCCCTCTTGCGCGCCCCCAGCCCGGGGGCTGCAATGCTCCCCCAATCCGGAGGTCGCGTCACCGAGTCGAGGAGGAGGGGACGGCAGACAATGCCTGGATGTGGAAGGAGGGGTGCGAGCGAACGCGCCAGTGCGGGGCTCCACGTGCGGCGCCCTCCGGGACGCCCCCTCTTCCGTCCCGGTGCAGGCGAGCCGTCAGACCCTCCGCCGCCTCCCGCCCCCAAGTTTGCAGACGCTCGACCACAGGGAGGGGGCCCGCACGCCTCCGCGCCGCGCTTGCGCACTCAGCCGCCCGGGCGCAGTCCCGCCTCCGGGCGTGAACGTCACGCTGTCATTGGCGCTTGCGGAGGAGCGAACGACGCGGCCGCCAGTGAGGCGGCCCCCTCGGTGGGCGGGGCCCGGGCCTCTGGACGCAGGATGGGGGCGGGCGGGGCGCCCTCCCCCCTCATGACGTCAGGCCCGTTTCGCGGCGCGTTGCCGTGGAAACCGCGATTCCATTTCTGTGGGTTTCCGGGGGCCACCCCCTCCCATTCAGCTTTTTCCTCAATGGGAGGAGGGGTCGGTGCAGGGCAGACTCCGCCCCCTGGGCTCTCCGCAGCCCCTGTTCGCGCAGGGCCTCAGTTTACCTTTGCTTCACTTGGCCTGGCCAGCAGCCCTTCAGACCGCAGCTGCCTTCGGCCGGGCACCTCCTCCTGGGTAGGTGTGTGCACTGCACGCCCGAGTAGGGGGAGGAGGCCAATGGCCCGCAGCCCCCAAAGAGGTGTTGTCCTCCTAGGACCCCGGGGCAGGGCCGTGACCCTTGGACTCCCGGGCTGGGCGCCAGGAAGCGCCCTGAGGGGTGGGTTCCCGGGCAGCAGGGCAAGTGCCCCCCCTCGCCCTGCAGCCTGCAGACACAACCTGCGATTCAGCGTGTGATTCAGAGGGTGCTCCAGTTGACACCTTCCACATCCCTTACCCAGCCCTGTGGAGTCACCTGGGTACAGCGTCAGCCCTGCCCCCCGGGGGCGGCTGCGTGGGCGGAAGGTTCCACCTGAGCTGGCTCACCCGCACCTCCAACCTGCCGGCCTTCCATATCTGCGGGACGTTTGTGCCCTTGACATAGAGGTCTGGGGGGATCAGCCTACAATGGCCATCTTACCTTTGCCTGATTGTGTGTGTGAGAGAGAGAAGAGAGAGAGAGAGACAGAGACACTGGGCCAATGGAGGGGCAGAAGGTCCTCCTGGACATACTCCCAGGGTGATCCTGGGACAGTCCTGGGGTTTCCCTTGCTCCTGGGATCCTTGGAGCTGGGGCTAAGAGGGCAAGGCCTTGGGCTATCAGAAATCTGCCCGGGGAGCGGGTCTTCAATTTAACAAATACCCCCAGTTCTCTAGAGCAAGTGATGTTTCTCTCTGAGCTTGGGGTTTTCTCATCTATCAAATGGAGCTTAATTAGTTCTATGAGGTGGCAGCACTTGTTAACTGAGGAAACACACAGAAAATGCTATGACTGTCCTGTCTGCCCAACTCCAACGTGGATTCGAGCAGGACCCCGGAGAGGACCTGCCCTTGGCCGGACTCTTGGGGAGATGCCAACTGAGGAGTCCCCTGGGAAAGCAAGGGCAGCCAGCAGAGCGGTGTTTTCTGCACAGGGCACGGCCGGACAAAGGCTCGGAGGCTTGAGGCATGACCGTCAGGGCTGGGGAGGGCTGGAATGCAAGGCCAGGGTGAGGCCACAGAGGGGTGAGAGTTCACCCAAGGCTGGGGCAAGGCCGAGCCAGAGGCCTTGAACACTAGTCCCAGGCCCTGGGGAATCACTGATTTCTGCTAGAGAGCTTCTGGAGGCCTGGCAGGTGGGAGGAGGGTCTGTTAGCCTGGCGGGAGGGAGAGGGCTCAGGTCAGGGGGAGCGGGGAGGGGGACCCACCCGCAGTACACCCTATCGGGGCCAGCAGTTGGAACAGCCTTCCTGTCAAGACCGGGAAGGCCGAGGCCCAGCGTGTGGTTCCGGCATCCCGGGCACAGTTGCAGGGGTTCAGCCCCAGCCCACTTGCCAGAGCCCGGAACCGAGGCCCCGGCCAGGGGACGCGGGAGACAGGCAGCCCTGTGCCCACACCCTGCGGGACTTCCGGCCGTGGGTACTGGGAAGTGGCTGGCCCCTCCCTCCCCTGCTGGGGCAACTTCCTGCCCACCCTCCCCTCGAGGCAGGGCGGAGCCGGGAGCTGTTCTAGGAGACGCCCCCCACCCACCTTCCAGCTCCCACTACTAGGTCCTCAGACTACCCGAGGTCCTTCTCAGGTAAAGACCCCCCATCAGACCTGGGAGTCCCCTCTGTGGTGGCCAAGACCACGCCCCTGACCCCTGAAAACGGGCCGTACTCTCACTCAGGTTTCATTTTGTTTATTACTTGAAATACGGCGTTTGTATGCGGTTTTCTTCCCAACTTTGTGTTCATACAGGAAACTCACGCAAGGTGCTGGGACCCCCCCCGCACCCCGACCCCCCCAGAGGGCGGGTAATGCTTTCTTGGGGGAACCCTGGTGAGGGCAGAGGGGGGCGGGCTGGTTCCTGTCTGGGGCCTCCACCCTCAGACCCGCGGAGGCACAGGTGTTATTTAGAAATCGTTAAAAAAAAAAACCCAAAACAGAACACACTTAAATAGGTATCCAAGACAGATCTTGAAAAACAAACCCACTCCTTTTTTCTTTTTTTTTTTTTTGGAAAATGAAAACAAACAAAAAACAAATCCTTGACCCCTACCCTCTGGCCCCTCCCCCCACCCCCCACAAAAAAGTTTACAGAGCTACAGTTAACACGTGATGTTCACATCTGAAACCATTAACTTTAAACACAGAAGGGGGAGTTCACCTAAGATAGGATGAATGGAGGGACAGGGAAGGGGGTGTCTGGAGAACAGAGAGGTGGGGCAAGGACAAGACTGGGGGGGGGC
The DNA here is from genome assembly GCF_006229205.1 of Suricata suricatta. Lineage (NCBI taxonomy): Eukaryota > Metazoa > Chordata > Mammalia > Carnivora > Herpestidae > Suricata > Suricata suricatta. The sequence goes on along the minus strand of NC_043711.1, from coordinate 629,872 downwards.
AGGGCCCAATCATCTCCATTATCAGTAAAAATAGTGAATAAACAAAGACCACCCCCATTGAAATGGCCCCAGTAGGGGGTTGGCCCCTCTGCTCCAGGGGGAATCTGGGGATGAGTGGGGAGGGTCCAATTTAGACCAGCAGCGAACCCCCCCCAAGGGGGCTAATGCTACACAGCGTCACCCCTACTGGGGGCTTCACAGCTCAGCACCCCCTCCCCTCCAGGCTGCCAGACACAGCCCACAGGCCCAGATCCCTCAGGTTGGGCCAGGAAGGAGGCCTAGGGGTATTTCCCGTCCCCCCCAACCATTTCTCTCCCGAGTTTTCAAGAGACTCCCAACCGCTATTGGCTCAGAAAATTAATAGTCTATAAATACCCCAAGCTCAGAACAAAAAGGGGGCGGGGCAGGAGGAAATGGCACAGTGCGTGGACTCGAAGGCTGGCGTCTGGTCTGTCCCCTCCCTCTCTCCTTTCCTACTAGGAAAGGGCCCCACACCCGCACCTGAACCCCAAGGCAGGCTGGGGCCTGCCTGCTGAAGCGCCTTATTTATTTATTTTTCCTGGAAAAAGAGACCAAGAGAAAAAAGCACAGATACGGAGAGACGGCCCTGCGGGCGCAGGACCCTCTGGCCGCTGTGGTGCGCGCGGCAGGCCTTCCCTCCCGGCCGCCGTCTGTCTGTCTGTAAAGTGCATCATGAGGCATCTACATTTTTGACTTAAACCTGAAGGGGCGGGGGCGGCTTCCTCGTCCCCACTCAACCATCTGGAGTGACTGCTACATATCTGGAGCTTGGGAAGTGGGCGGGGAAGGGCCCAGCTCGGCCTAGGCTGGGAGCCGCGACGGCAGGAAGAGGCGGGGAAGTGTGAGCTGAACCGAGGCGGCAGGAACCAAGTCCATGGAGAGTTCGGAAAACCATGGTTAAGAATGGAAATTAAAAAAAAAAAGAAAGAAAGAAAGAGAAAAACCCTGAAAAACAAAAAACTCAGGAAGCTGGGGGGAGGGAGGGGCCTCCCGCTGCAGGCCTCGCTGGGAGGTGGGGCTCTGGGCCCGGGGCGGTCGGTCGGGCGAGGGGCGAGGTTGCTAGGCCACCACGAACTCTGACTTAATGTCAGGGTTGACTTCCGGCTTCCAAACGGAGTCCTCAAAGTCGAGGCCCAAGCCGGAGGCCTCGCTCGGGCCGCTGCCGCCCCCGCCCCCGCTGCTGTCGCTGCGGCCCGCCTTGCGGCCAGGCGGCCAGTGGTAGGGGCCGCGGGCGTCCCGCCGGGCCTTCCTGCGGAGCCGCTTCTGCTGCAGCAGCAGCTGCAGGCGCTCCACCTTGCAGCGCGTGGCCCGGTTCTCCGTCTGCCGCAGCCGGTCCCCTGCAAGGAGGCAGGGACGGTGACTCCCTAGTGGCCCCGGGAGAGGCCGGACCCCTCCCCCACCCCCGGGACTTCTTTCACAAGGCACCAGAGAACAAGTCAGGGGTGTCTTTGAGTCTCTGAGGGACCCGGGGTGCCCCTGGACTCAGGCCTCGAGGCGTCTGCCGCCTCAAGGAACCGCTAGCTCGGAGCTGGCAAGGCCAAGGCCGAGGAGGACAGATGCAGTGCACGAGTCAGTGGAACGCCAGGCCTGAGGCCAGTGCCTCGGTTTCCCCTTCGTGATTGGGGCACTGGGAGCCCACCAGGCAGAGGGCCATGTGGCTGGCTGTTCCATAGGTCTCAGAATTTACTGGGGATAACTGGGTCTCTAGGGGACACAGGCTCCCCCCCCCCACATCAGACTTGGCCATTCAGAGGCTCCACCTGCCATCTGGAAGAGGTGCGGGGGGAGCAGGAGGAAGTACCCCCCACAGGAGAGGACAAGGACACTCTGTGCCCCCAGCACACATGCTCCCTTCTCTCCAGGCTCGTGCGGAGCAGGGGGACAGCAGCTGGCGCCCCTCCCCCACTTCCCTGGTGGGTCAGCTGCTCTGAGCGGCCCACAGGGGGGCCCGAGGCCGGGTGGGGTGTGTGGGACACTTACCCAGGGGCTTGCACATGCGGGGCTGGCTCAGGGCGGCCGGGGCTGCAGCCGCCAGCTTCTCACAGGAGGTAGTTTTGGGGGCGAGGTCCGGGGCGGGCGAGGCAGACGTGCACTGTGCATGGCAGCGCAGCTGGGTCAGCGAGGGGGGCATGCCCTGGTAGTGCCGCGTGGCACTCAGAAGGTCGTTGAGGATCTGCAGGATGGTGCCGATGTCTCGCCGCGGCCGCCCGCTGCTGTCTTGGCAGTTGGGGTGCAGCGTGCCTGCAGGAGGCAGGGGGGCCCCTCATTCGTACACAGTGGGACCCCAGGGGGGGACCTGCACCGGCACACGCAAGCCCATGGCCTCTTGGGGTGGAGATCCCAGGGCAGGGACACCTACCAGAGAAGGTCCCTGAGAAGACCCCCGGGGCATGGTTCACGAAGCTCTCGATGACGGCGCCAGGTTTGCGGGAGCGGGAGGTGGGGCTCCCCCCCGGGGTGGCCGCGGGGCTGCCAGCCCTGGCCGGGGGCGAGCAGTCCATCTGCTGGTCAGGGAGAGGGAGGCATGGTAAGATGTGGGGTGCAAGGACAGCCCTTGGGGGGCCAGAGTCAGGTTCACCTGCCAGCTGGGGTGCGGGGATGGCCTTTCATACAGAAGACGCCCTGGGACTCAGTCCCTGCCCTCCAGATGCGCACGGACAACCCGGGGACAAGGCTTCAGGGGCAAGACTCACCTCAGGGCAGGTGGCAGAAGCGGAGTGGGATCGGAAAGAGCCGGCTGTGACAGGTGAGGGGGACGCAGGGGCAGGGCTGCTGGGCATCGGGGGGACTCGGGCGGTGCTGGACACTGGCCGGCAGGGAGAGGACACAGGGGCGGTCATGCTGGGGGCTCCCCGGGCGGCGGCGGCGGCAGCGGCGGCGGCCAGCACGTGGCGGTGCTGCAGCGGGGCGTGCTGGGCGGCGAGCTGCAGCTGGACGAACATCATGTGGTCACCCACGCGCAGCGCCAGGGTCAGCGGTGAGCGGCCGGACAAGAAGTCACTGACCTGTAGAGAGTGACCTATCAGTGCCAGGGCTCCAGCCTGCTGCGCCCCCAGCCCGGCCCCGGCCCCGGCCCCCCGCGCCGCGTGACCTGGGGCCTCTCGCCGCCCCTCTCTGGGTTCTGGGGTCCCTGCCGGTGCCACGGATGCTTAAATAAAATGAATCGGTATTTCCGGAAGACGCCTCCGCCAGCCCGGCCTGGCCCGGGCGCCACTGGGGGCTGTGGGGGACAGAGGCGGGTCAGATGGGGGGGCCTGGCCCTCCCTGGCCAGCTTGGTTCTTTCAAGGGGAAACTGAGGCCAGAGGGGGCAAGGCCCAGTCAGCAGTCACTGTCCTCAAATAACCCCACCCTCCCAGCCCCTGAGCCTCCGCCTGTGAATATGGGAGGGGGACCAATTTCAGACCCCCTCCCAGTTAAGCCACCCAGGCAGCAAGTGGGCGGGAATTCCTGGACAAATTCTTCCTCCTAACCTTTGCTTTCTCAAGATAAATATTTATCTGTCCTGGGCGGGGCTGAGGCTGAAGGGGAGGCTTAGCTGCTGCTGGAGGGGCCCTGATGGTTCTCTGAGGCCTGGGTCCCCTGAGACCTCAACACAAACCCTTAAAATCTGGCGGGTGGGGGGGTGCATCTGAGCCCGGGCTGCACTGGGCTCCACCTCTGGAACCTGGCCAGCGCTGAGCCTTCCCCAGGGGCCAGGATGGGGGGGGGGGAGGTTTCTGAGAAGTGACATAGGCCAGGATGACTCAGAACCACCGCCTCCCAGCTCTCTGCTGGCAGCGGCTGGCGTAACCTTCTCTGCTTGGGGGCCGCGGAGAGGAGGCGAGGGAGGCGGGCAGCGTGCAGCCCCCACCCTGAAGCCTGGTCTGCATGCCCCCTCCAGCCCCACAGATTCCTTTTGCAGGAACGGCCAGGGGTGGCTTCCCAAGAGTAGCTGGGGAGTCCCTCCCCCCCTCCGCCCTGCAACTTCCTCCGTGGGGAGGGCAAACAGGAGGGCAGGACTCCGTGCCAGGCGGGGAGACAGCCCTGGGAGCGAAGTCACTCCGCCCAGTGCCTCCCCTCCCTCCTGACGCAGGCACCCTGGGGCGGATATGAACCAAAGACACCCCTGACCCCACCCCCACCCCGCCAACCACAGACCCCCGTGAGCAGAGCTCAGTTGGGATGTTCCCGGGAAATGGAGCTTAGCTCCCACCTGGCTCACAGGACCCCAGCCCTGGCCCCACCCCCTCCGGAGAGCAGACCACCCTGTGCCAGCGCCCCCTTCCTCCTTGCTAGCTGGCTGCTGAGGACAGGATGCTACATGTCGGGGAGGGGGCGAGGGCCTCAGGACAGGAGGAAGGGAAGCCGCTGAGCAGGTTTCCTGCGGCCAGCCCAGCCCACCCCCTAGCCGGGGCGGGCAGCAGACGGATGGCTGAGGCCTGTGTCACCCTCCTGGGAGGAGGGACCCACCGCCAGAAAAATGAGGAAAGGAGGAGGTAAGAAAAAAAAAAAAAAAGGCTGCAACAAAACCGGGAACCCGGGTGTGGGCCAGCCCCTGCCTCCCTCTCCATCTCCTGGCCGGTTACTAAATATTTTCCTAACATCCTGTTCTAGGCTGCGGCCCTGAGGCTGGGTGCCCCCCTCCCCCTTTTGGGGCAGAGAACAAAGGCCAGAGGGAGGAGGGGGAGGGGTGACTCCCCATCCCTTACAAAGGGGTCACAGAAGGCGGAAGAAGTGTCACCCAGGCTGGCCCCGCCAGGCACACAACCCCCCCCCCCCCCCCCGAGAAATTAAAAAAAGGTCGCCCTGGGGAAACCGCAGGGGTGCTTCTCAGTGTGGGCCTGGGGACCCAGGCCCTGGTGTGGGAGCACTGGCCAAGGTCACCCCCGCAGGCAGACTGCTGAAAGCCCCTCCCCCTCCCCCCTATCAGCCACCGTGGGAGAGAAGGCCCTCAAGGTCAGGTGGTGAGTGTTGGGGTGGGGGGGGATGGAGGAAGAGGAAGCTGGGTGACCAGGCCACACTGGCAGGAAGGCTGGGCGGCATGCCCCCTCCCTCCCTGTGGGTCTCCAGGGAGCACGAATGCCCCCAAACCCTCGCCCTGGGCTGGGAGGGACCAGCGAGGGTCTTACCTGGGTCTCTGTCAAGCTCTCCAGGGCCTGCATCACAGACTGCTCTGGCCTTGAGGCCTGCGACTGCAAACAGAGGAGAAGCAGCTCTGAGCGTGTGCTCTGGTCAGAGGGCCGGGCACTGGGGCAGGGGAGCCGCTTGCCGGCGGGGGCTACCCTGAAGGGCAGGTGCTGGGAACTGAGCTCTCAGGGGAGGGGGCTGCCCGCCTGTGCCTGAGCCTCTGGGGCACTGTGCCCCAGCTATTTACCATGAGGCCCGCCTCCACGGTGGGCACCAGCGTCAGCTTGCTGCCATCCCCCACGCCGAACTCCTGCAGCTTCCCCGAACTGAGCCGGCTGGGGGAGGAAGGAAGAGGGTGAGGCCAAGGAGACAAGGCAGGGACGCGGAAGCAGAGGCCGAAGTGGGGGGGGGGGGGACTGTGCTCCTGGGAGACAGAGGGGAGCCCTTCCCACCCCTGTCCCTTCCTGGCCTTCCAGACCTGAGTCCTGAGGTCGGGGTGGGGTGCGGGAACTGTCAGACTTCTGGCCCTGAGAGCCCCCAGGCAAGTGGCTGAAACCTTCCCAGAAGCCCCAACTCTGTACTGGGGCACCACATCTACACCTCAACAAAGCACTTTTTCATCATCCGGGCGCCAGTGCGCCCTTGCCGCCCTCTGCCACCCTCCCCTCACCCCAGGGCCGGCCGCAGCCAGTAATTCAGCAACTCATACCCGGGTCTCCTCTTGGTGGGGGCCATAGGGCTTAGCCTTTAGGGTCTTTAACGGGGCTGGGCTCCCCCTCCTCCCTCCCTCCCTTTCCCTTGGCGCAGGCCGCCGCCGCTCAGACAAAGGAGACCCTCCCCCACCCGCCCCTCCCCCACTGGGGCCCCTCCGCTGGGGATGGACAGTGCGTGTCCCAGGAGGCCCGCGGGGGGAGTGCTCCCCAGTCTGGAGGCGATTTAAATACCAGGGGGGAGGGGGAGGCTGCGGGAGTGCTCGGTGGTTAGAACAAAGGGGGGTAGAGACACGCAAGTGGGGTAAGAAAACAGTCAGACGTAGAGGGGGGCACCAAGCAGATACGGAAGCCAGCGGGAACGCAGGCAAAGAGGGAGGTGGCCGCGACCCCCACCCCCGGAACCGGGACCCCCACGCTGACCCAGGACTGCTGCCTTCCTGGGAGGGGGGGCCGCCTTCGCAGCCGCCTTTGTGCAGCGACCCCAGGCGGGGGAGGGGGCCGAGGCAGGCAAGGCCGCGCAGAGGGCGCCCGAGAGCGCGCCGCGCGCCCCCGCCCCCCGTCTGGCCGCCCCCTTCCTTCCCCGTGCGGCGCGCTCTTTGT